>NC_082665.1:16876287-17179318 GCF_025265405.1 Mesoplodon densirostris
AAAAGATTGTTAAGACTGTCATAGAGGCCAAGGTAAAAGGCCATTAAGAGAAAGTCTCAAATACATTGAAGGGATCCTGTAGAACAAAAACCAAGAGGTCACCCAATATGGCAGCAATAAAGTCATTGGTGACCTTTACAAGAGCAAACTTGGCACGTTTTTGGAAATAGAAAGCAAACCACAGGGTGTGAATGGGGAAGTAGGTGGAGAGGAAATAGGTGTAATGGGTGTAGAAAATTCATTTGAGAAATCTGGCAGAGCTCTTGCTTGACAATGAATGGACAAAGAGAGAGCAGAGTTGATAGCTAAGTGAGGAAGCATGTTGTCCCTTACTGTTATACATAAACCATGTGTTTCAGCCCAGATCATCTAATCTCTGTCCCTGAATGTGTATTTGGCATTTCCTCTTCTGAACTACTGCTCAACTCCCTACATTATTTTTGCCCCTCCTCTCTTTTTATCCAAAGTGTATTACTCACTCAGTTTAAGATGATGTCCTGCACTGAGTAAGTGTTCAACGTATTTAATTGATTGAACAATCTCTTCTTTGCTTCATTGTGTTAGGAGATTCTGCTAATATAAGTCAGTTCCAGGAGACAGAAGAATAAAAAGGATTAAAGGCATATTGGAAAAAATAAGCATTTCAGATCTCTCACATAGGAGAGACATCAAACCTCATCATATTAAAGGCATAAATGAATTTTTTTCCTGCTAGTTTCTGTGGGAGACACTCAACTAAAAACTGTAATTTAGGCCAAATCACCCACTGAACAAAGAAACAAAGAGAAACAACTCACCCCTCAAAACCTACTCAAAGGGATTAAATTTACATTCTCAGTTATGAATGTCTTCGGATAACACTTTGAAGATTAAGACATGAAATAAAAAGGTTAAGACATGAAAGATGCAAATTTTCCCTCTACTCCTTCAAAGAAACGTCTAGAACTAAAAAATTAATAAAGTTTCCAACAACAGAAACAAATATTAATTTTTTTATATGCTATATAACAGACATTATGTTAGGAGTTTCTTGTATGCTATTTCACTTCCCTCTCACAACAATCCTGGAAGAAGGGTAATATTATTAAGAATTCAAAGATGAGTAAATTGAAGCTCAGAGGTGTGTAGAAACAGGTCTCAAGTGATTTTTAACACATATTGCTTCTCCATTAACATTACTATATTGCATAATCATTTTGTCCCAAAGTTTGTATAAAAACTTGATTTTTCCAAAATGACTGCTTACTGTAAGCATTTAAAAACTAAAAACAAAACAAAACAAAAAACAGACAGCTATTTGTGAGATAGCACATTATGAAAAATATTAGAAATACCACCAACAAATAACACAAATACTAATGAAGATGCCACTTATATTTCATTTTATCACATGGTACTCCAACTATTTTACAGATCGATCTTTTTCCTACATGTGTTCTCATTCAGCTATATGGAGCTAAGTGCTGGAAAATCCAGAATCTTGCTGGACTGCTCTTAATAAAAAATTTCTGGTTTGGAAGCTAGAAAAGGTTGAACATCACAAAATCTGTTTCTTTTGATTACAACTGGCCAGTCCTGATCATGCAAAACTATCAGAAGAAGACTGAGAATGGAAAATGGGAGCTCCGTCTTAGAGTGATAGTTGGCTCTGAGGGCTTAGAATGTAACTCAAGTGTCCCTGGTTCTGGAACTCAGATGTCTAGCATAGCTGGCCAGCTCTGGAAATTTTCAGAGATTTCTGGCTGGTTTGTTGGGGCCTGGCTGGCTGGCTTTGGAGAGGCTGTGCTCTGGGTTCTCCCTGGTCCAGAGAACAGTGGGCATATCCAGTTGGCTCCTACATCTGGTCAAGTTGGCAGATGAACTGATTCTACCTTTGGGGGACCAGGAGTCAGAGAGGCTCGTGATCAGCAAATCCAGGAATGAGCAATAAACTGATAAATTAACTGATGGATTCCACTCACCAGGGGAGAACTGAGTAATGTAAAAAGATTTTGTTTTCACCACTATGATTCAGGTACTGTTAGATTTTATGTTAATGAGTTTGGTAATTGTGTCTCCCTAAAGAATGAATGGGTTTAAAATCTCATTATATGGATGCGACAAAGGTTCTCTCCTTGACCAAACTCTAGCCAGGCTCCTCTGAGCCCTCTTCTCGAGTAAGCCTCAATCTTGGTCTATAAAAACTACACACCCTAAACATAAATGATTTCATCCACCTTCTATCCCCACAATGAAAGATTTAAACAAACACATAGTTTCTAAAAGCTCAAGGTTGAATCTCTAGGGGGAGCCTAGCCCCCCTTAAAGTATCTATCTTAGGAAGCTCGAGGCTGCCAAAATAATCTACTATTTGCTCTAGCCAACACTTGATCATAGGCCTCTGACCACCCTTTCTTAGAGCATTTAATAAAAAGTTGTGAATCCTTCCTTTGTCCCCTTGAGATGTGTGTGTATCTCCTGTAACTCAGGAGTCCTCAAGGAACTGAAAGCCATTCATTGAAAATGCAGTCACCAGGAAGGGTGAGGCCTATGTTTCCCAGTCTCTGTAGGAAGACAGAATGCTAACTTTGACAATTGCCATCTAGCAGAAACAGTTGGCCTAGTTGATATTTACACTGACCCCTTACTCTACTGAGCTCCCCACTCACCCCCTCCCTACTCCCTCATTCTCTGTTTAAAACACCCAGTTACCTGTGTACATCAAAGTTGACTTCAGTTCACTCTGAACCCTCTTCCCTATATCAATAGCATATTTTGAATTAAGATCCATCCTTATCATTTTAAAAAGTACCTGACTGTTTATCTTTGACAGACACAAACATTAATCTTTAAAAAAATTAGCTTTAAAACAACCAAATACCAAAGTCTGTGTACTCAGGAAAGTGAATTTAGGAGGAGAGATTTTTTGGGGTGATTGTATTATGTAGCCTCTAAGATGGTCCCCAGCATTCTCCACTGTTGTAGTATTCATACCCTTGTGTAATCCCTGCTCACTGAATATGGGCTGGTATAAACTGTCTTGCTTCTAACAAATAGAAAATGGAATTAGTGATGGGAAGTTACTTCTGAGATTAGGTTATAAAGGGCTGAGTCTTCCACCTCGGATCTCTCTTGTTGTCCATTGGATGGTTCACTATGGAGGAAGTCAGCGAGGCAGCCCTGTTGATAAGCTCCAGAGAGAGAACTCAAAAACAAATCTCCTGAGTTCTCCCAACTACTATGTGAGTGAACCTAAGAGTGGATTCCTCTTTACTTCAGCTTGGAGACCATTGTAGTTCCAGTGACCACCTTGATTGCAGACTTGAGAGACCACCTGGCTAAGTTGTTTCCAGATTTTTGACCCATAGAAACTGAAATAATAAATACCTGTTGATTTAAGCCACTAAATTTCAGGAAAATTTGTTATGCAGCAGTAAGTAACTAATACACTGACCCACATTTACCCAACTGGTTTACCTAAATTTAGAGTAAACTGCCCCTACCCATACATGCAGATCTTACATTAATGCATTGTTTCTATAGACTATTATCATATCTAAAGAAGAAATTATCAGGCCTTTTGTTTAGAACAGAAGTTCCTTAACTCACTTCTGTGGTAATAGGGAAACACATATTTCTAGTTTTATGTCTTCTGGAGAGTTTCCATCAGTTTAAATATGTGTCATGAATATCCATCTTCAAACAAAATTCAAACTTCATACACTGGGGTCAGAAATTACTTTGGGATTCTTCTTACTCACATTGCAAAATTATTTCCTAAAGTCATGTAACTTTTGACTGAATCCACTTTTAAAATGCCTTGGGTGGTTTATATTAATTCTTCTATTTCACCTGAGATGTTAAGCTCAGATGAGAACTACCACTACTGTGGGGATTTTCATTCTTCAGTTAATCTATGTATTGAATGTTTTGTCATTGAGCCAGCTGGGCTTGTGGTGGCTGAGTCCATCTTTTTATGTACAGAATTCCCTTATATTTGTCTTATCTCACCCATTTTATCACCTTAGCCCCAGGGTAGATAACATCTTAGACTAACTTTCATTCAGACCTGACAAAAATATTTAAAATAAAATACATTATTTGCATGAGTCCTTTTCATGTAGTTAAAAGTTATTTTGCCTAGAGGTTGATTGTTAGTAATTTTAGTGGCAACTTCCTCAATAGCCTTCATATTGCGAGAGTATTTTAAAGCTAAGTTTCTTCTCACCACCACCCAGGGACAAAAGTCATTAAATAGTGATCACAACTCCATTAAATTACATAGTCTTAATGTCAAGAGAATGTTAAAGAACCCATTGGTCATTTAATATTAGAATGTAAGAAAAATAACAACAAAAAATCCTTACGTTAATCTGATTATTTGATTTGTCAAAGACTTTACTTACAATACTGCAATAACTTTCTGGAATGGGTGCTATTATTGTTAGCATTTCACAGAAGAGGAAACTAAGGCACAGAGATGTTAAGTTACTCTCCCAAGGTCACACCACTAGTAAGTGGTAGAACTGGGGTTTAAGCTAAAGTCAGGCTGGCTCTGGAATCTGTACTCTTACCCCGTGTATGATACTGCCTCTCAAAAAAAGGTGTGATTTTCTTTGTGCTCTATAAAAACAGGTGGAACCATAAAGTTGTTCAGGGTAAACAGTGTTTGTTTTCTTCTTTTAAAACCCTGTATAGACTGTAAGCAAGACCCTCAGAAACAACCTATGGTCCCTGACCATAATTTTAGAAATACTTCCCTAAGCTATGCTTCCCTGAAAAGCAAAATTTTCTCTACTATTAGGTCAAACCCTATATTGATGCTTGAAAGATGAAAAAGAATATTGTATTTGGTTATATATATATATATATATATATATATATATATATATATATGTATATATATATATATGTATGTATATATATATATATATGTGTATTTATATATATATATATGTATATATAATGTGGATCAGGTTGTATATATGTATGCATACTTATGCATATATACATGTGTGTAGATACAGAATGTTCACATATATATATATATATATATATATATATATAGACACGTTTATAGTACAGAATGAAGTTCTAAAGTTTTCAATTTCTTTACCAAATCAAAAAGCTAATCCACAATTGTGGTAGGAAAATAATGTTCCTGCCCCCTAAAACGTTCACATCCTAATCTCAACATATGTAACTATGTTCTTTTTCATGGCCAAAGGGACTTTGCAGATGTAATTAGGTTAAGGATCCTGAGATGAGGAAATTAGCTTGTATTATTCAGTTAGGCCAGTTATAATCACAAGGATCCTGATAAGAGGGAAGCAGCAGCGTCAGAGTCAGAGAGAGACTGGAAGATGTTTCACTACTGGTTTTGAAGATAGAAGAAGGAATCACTATCCAAGGAAAGCAGGGAACTTCCAGAATCTGGAAAATGAAAGTCAGCAGATTCTCCCTTACAGCCTTCAGAAGAAACCAGCCTTACAGACATTTTGCTTTAATTCCAGTGAAACCTATTTTGCACCTCTGACCTCCAGAACTACAAGATAATGAATTTGTGTCGCTGTAAACCATTGTTTGTGGTGATCTGTTATAGCACCAGTAAAAGTCTATTACAACCATCTAAACAGGACATCTAAAATGTCCTCTGGAATTCATCTGGAATGAATTTTCCCATGTTGAAAAACTGAAGAGACCCAAATCTGTCTTTGGTGTCATCCTTGGGGTTCCTTATCTCCTTTATTTTGAATTAGGCATTATTTTCCCCATGCTTATTTCTTTTTGTCTGAATTAAACTGTTATAGCTACTTGCAGGCAGTTGGTCTTTTAAAATATTCTGTATTTCCACCTTTTTAGTGCACCACACCCATGTAGAGTATCTTACACAGCAGAATCTTGATGCATACTTGATTTATTGATCACATTTGCTTATCACTACTTTCTGAATTAAGATTCTTGTTAGTAACTTTCTGGAAAAATAATAACCACACTATAAACCAGAATGAAGTTCAAAAAATGATTGTCCTGCTTTTCCTTCTCTATTCCTGTGTTCTGAAACATAAAATTTAAATTTATTTTAATTTGTATACAGATGATTCTCATACCAGAGCCATTACAGAATGTATGAAATACATGTTGAGAGAAAAATAACATAAAACAGATACTCCTTTTCTCCTGATATTTAAGAAGAATGGATTTGTTTCTGTCCAAAATTTCTGTGTTCATAAAAAATATTTTTGAAGCCCTCAATAACTGTTTTCAGCTTCCCATTGGCTTGTGCTTTTCTACATATTTCTGCACCCTAACTTCATCCTTTTGCTATATATGCTGTTTATTTAGACAGCCTGAACAATAGTGTTATCTAAGTTATATCAAAACGGGTCTGTTATAAGGATATATCTTAAACAAGAACTTTAATGTTCCATTGAAATTTAAACACCTTCTAAAAGATGGCATTCTGATTTTCCAACATCTCTATTCCGGAAAAAGCATTTGTCTCTGAAAAATTAGCTGTTTCTTTATACTTAATCAGGGATAGTTCTAACCTGCACAAAACTCTGCTGATATTGAAAATGAGTTGGTATTTTCCTTCACAAAAGTTGAATTATTCATGATATTCTCTACCACACAAATCACGCTTATATACACATTTTTCACTTTGAAAGGGAAGGTTTGTCTAAAAATGAGAACATTTTTTTCACCTTAGGTATCAATGACTTGACAAAATAATCTCGATTGGATGTTTGTAGTATATATTTTTTGAATATTGATTTTGCAAATGGTGGTTGTGATCTTCATTTAGAAAAAATACAGGCCACGTAGGGCCCTTTTGGGGACAATCTGGTCACCTGACTTGCCCTCTCTGTACTATTCTCTTTTTCTCAGAGGCTGTGGGTATGCCAGGGTTGTTCTGCTCTGCAACGGGACTATTCCTAATTGAGGAGAGGGTGGATAGAAAGCCCAGCACAGGGCCTTATGGTACTGATTACAATCCTTGATTGAAAATTTGCAAGAGAAGGCAAGTGAGTTTTAGGGACTGAGCACCAAACCCCACCTCATATTCCCAATATCTATTCCAAGGTACACAGTGGATGTTATGATGAAAAGTAATCATATGAAATTTGAGAGATCTAAAAAATTACAGTGTACATTCAGGTGAAACACTTGAACCAACTAGAAATACATATTGTTTAGTATTTGTGGAAATTTTGTGCAAAGAATACATGGTGGCCTTTTTGTGGATGATGTTATAAACTGTGCATTGGATATTGCCAGTGTATCCTACTATATGAATAGCTAGGAGCCGGGGAGGAAAGTTTCAGCCTGTACAGAGATGCAAGGAATATTTTCTAGGCCATATGGAAATGACATACAGTTTAAGCAGTTCGAGGAGAATAATTGGGGCTCCTCCCACTAAGACTGGGGATAAAGTTTCTGGTCCTTTTAGACTCAAGAGGCAGAGTGAAGACTGAGGGGCTTCTTCCTTTAGGGCAACAACCTCCAGCCCTGACACCTCTTGCCTTCCAGTGAAATAAAGTGCAGTGATGTCCCGGCTTCTATAGTCTGATTAACAACTGCTCTGCCCACGGGACTGAGAAAACAAAGGATCAAAGTTAGAGTGAATGGGAGTTTCGTTGTCACTTCAGGCTAAGAGCGAAACAAGATAAAGGGGCTCCTGTTCTGGTTCTTTACTTATGATGATTTGTATGTGTTTAGAGGGCCGGGAGTTGGGACAGGGAGAAGACCTCAAGGATCTCAGATTAGTTATTCTTGATTAAACAATAGAAATAAACTCACACTTTAGTTGAGCAGCCTCAAGAAGACAAGAAACATTGAGAGTGAGCCATTGAATTGAGGACTATGGAATGCTTACAATTGGGTAAAATAAACCCAAATTTCTATTTTGAAGGCATATGTTATATAATTTATTGGTTTACAGAAACTGAATTTGTGATATTTTAAGTTTTACTTTAATATGACCTATTATCTATCTATCTATCATCTATCTATTTATCTATCTATCCATCCATCCATCCATCTACCATCTGTCTATCATCTGCCATTCTCACTAACCAAACAGCCACACAATCAGACTTTTAATCTTAAACAAAATAGAGATGGTTAAGACTTTCTCTTATCATTTGGTTATACAAATAAGAACTATTCAGGCATTTAGAAAAGTTTATCACTCCCTGGGAAATAATGTCACTTTTGGCTTTCTTTCTCAATTTTCAATTGCAGACTAATTGAAATAGAAAATGTGGCATCTACAATGTAATTTCAATCCATTTGAGATAATTCAGATAATATTTTTAATATCAGCTTCCTTTATTTTTTCCTGAATTTAAAAATATTACCCAGTCTTCTCTCATTTTGCATGCAATCACACACTCAGATATGAATATTCGCTGTTTAATACATCAATTGAATTGAACTTATATCTTGCAAACATTCATTTGTACATTCTATCAAATTTGTACTTTTGTATCATTCTATCATTTGCAAATTCTATCATTCTATAAATGAAGTCAAGAAATATTTATCTAACAATAGAGAAATGAATGATGTAATAGTCAACCTGCAGCCCAACTTTTGCCTCTTTTATTTAGATGACTTAATTCTGGAGAAATAATTTTGTAGAATTTTTATTAAAGCATAGTATTAACCACAAAGGTTTTAAGCAAAACATGTTCCTACCCAGACCACTGCATTGATGAAAGATTTTTGGCTTAGTGGAGGACCCCACAGAAACCCGAATTGCTTCGGATGTTTTTATTTGTTGCCATGTGTCAGTGTTTTTAATAATTTTCAGAGTGCTTACACTTTTACTGCAAAAGGATAAAGAACTCATCACACAGATAATGTTTTGTAGCCCATCTCATCTGTATGTTTTAGAGCATTCTCAGGCAAATTTTAAAATTTAATGGGATTCTAAAACAACTTCTCATTATTGTATATGAGATGACCTAGCACCTGCTTTGGGAAGTATGTGTGTTTATTCGGTGGTCGATTGAACCAAGTCATGAACAAAACACTGGAGTAAAACTTTAATTTCCTCTTTAGTATCTAGCAGCTGAACTCTCTTGTTGAGTAAAAATCAAAAGGGCTTCACACAGACAAGAACATTATTTAAAAAAAAATTTTTTTTGCTCAGCAAGGGAAAAAGATTTTGTTCTAACTTCCATAGTCAAATAGATACATTCTTAATGAAAGAAACAATAAAATATTCTTAAAGATGATATAGAAATACTGTGAATAAAAAGATTTTTAAATGATATTATTAACAAAACCAGATAATTTTCACAAAATTAATAATACAAATTCTGATCTCAGAATTAGTTATGCACAATGTCAGTAAGAAGAAGTATACTTAAGTCAGATCTCATAAGACAACCTTATAAAGTTTCTCAAAAAATTATGGTTCTAGTTTTGTAGACCTAAACATGCCCCCAAATATAGTGTTCTATTTTTTTTTGCAGTTCTATAATAAAGTTTTTTAATAAATATTTTTTTAAACTGGACAAAGTCCATGTTTAATATTTAAGGTACTATTTACCATGGGAAAGGAAAAAGATGAAATAAATAAAATATATTATGGTATTGTACTATTGCTATACATCTTTCAAATAAAATTTCAGATCTTGAATTTATATCTTAGATTTTATACCTTTGATGAACTATATTTAGAGATAATATGTTAAATATTTCACTGTCTGTAATTTACAAAGTTTCCAGAAGTTGAGAAATTGTTTCTATTCATGCATGTAACTCATGGCCCAGGTTTTAAGGCAGAAAACCAGAGAGTGAGCTAGATAGATTATGTTTTATCTTTAGCAGATGGCAGAAAGGACACTGAAATAACAACAGATAAACCCTGCAGTGATGGGACTCAATCCTGCTTTCTGTAGCAAGCAACTTATAGTGAACGAAGGCTTGTATAGTGAGCAAAGGTCTGGTAGGTCAGAGTGCAAGTTACCTGGGAGCCTTGGTAATGATGAGAAGCTGCATGCTGCATAATTTTCATAGCTGTCATAGTCTCATGGCTGCAATCCTCCCACAGCCCAGCGTGTAGTGGGCAAGTAGGAGAGCTTACAGTTTACTAAACTGATCTATTTCTTAAAGAAGTTGGCTTCCTCCCTAAATGGCTAAACATTTCATTTACATTCTGATTTTAGTGTATATCTGATGTATTTATGCAGTATTTGTCCTCAACTGTTTCAGAAAATATAATTTTCAGTGGTTTATTCATTTCAGTGTTTTTCCTACTTTAAGATAATGGAATGAAGTCACCTGGGTCTCTTACAGATGTTCCATAAACCCAGCCCTCACGTCTTTGAGGTTCTCACTTGCTGGTATCTGTGGGCTATGCTCGTGCCTTTCTTTTCCTCACCCCAGTCAGGTCCTGCATTCTGAATCTCTTGACATCCCCCTCTCTTTATCTTCATTCCTGTTTTCCCATTTTAACACATCATGCTTCTTACACCTAGCTCTTCCTTTCTGCATCATGTCTTCTGTCTATACATTTTTTATTCTCTTCCCCACTGACTCTAATTTCCCAGAAGTCAGCACCAGCACACACTGGTGCTATGTCAGAAATCCTTCACCAAGTTGGCAGAAAAGAAGACTCCCTGAATTTTCTTCACACTCCCCTCAGCTCAGCTTTTGCTAGCCCTGCTTTTATCCAGATGACCTGTATACCTCAGCTGAATAGATTGGCCTTTGTTTGCAAGTCTCAGAGGCAGTTAACTTGTATCCATCTTAAATGAAAGAGGTTCTTTTTTGTTTGTTTGTTTTGTTTTGTTTTGTTTTGTTTGTTTTTGTCTTCTCTCTCTGAAGCCTATGTTTTTAGTGAGCAATTTTTTAAAGCTGGACAATCCAGCACCTTGGATTTTTGGCCTCCATGAAAAATTTCAGAAGTAGAGGTAACTACTTATTTTAACTAGTTAATAAAACTTTCATACTTAGGGAAAACTTGATGTTACAGGAGTCTATAGTGTCTTTTACTTTTGCCTATTTATTTATCTATTTGAAATACAAAATTGGGAGGAAAAATCTGCTCTCGCTTCAAATCAGCAGACTAATTTTGTTTGTCAACCAGTTGTGTGGTTACTGGAATAATGATTATGCTCATTCCTCTTGCTAAGAAACATCCCTCCAGATCAAAGCTTGGCTTGGAAACAGCACATGTTACTACAAATTGATTGAGGTCAAAGTGTAGACAGTATTTGTCATGGTTTCATGGATCAGGTTTGTGACAGAGTGGAGCTTGACAAATTTAGCAGGTTAGGAAGCAGAGTGGATATAGTAAGTGAGGTAAATCTGTGAGAAAACTGGCAATTATCCAGTACATATCTTATGTAGACACTCACTTGAGCCTAGCTGGTTGTTGTTGGGTGTGTTCATATTCAAGTCAAGAATCAGTAGTTAGAAATGGGCTTGTATCAGTTATTTATGCTATACCAATGTGTACAACAAACATCCACAGGATTGCAATGATGTATAACAATGAGAACTTATTTTTGCACATAATTTTAGGATTGGCTGGGTGGTTTTGCTCAACTGGGCCAAGCTCAGCTGACCTTGGCTGGGCTCACTCATGCATCTGCAGTCAGTTGGTTGGTCAAATGGTGTTTCGTTGGTTGAAGATGTCTGCAGCTGATACGGTTGGTCTCTGCTTCCTGTGGTCTCTCATCCTCCAGCAGGCCTGGGCTTGTTCTCCTGGCAAAGACAGTGTTCCAAGAGAGTGACAGTGTATAAAGCTTTTTGAGCCCTGGCGCAGAAGTGTCCCACTGTCACCTTTGCTATATGCCTTTAATTGTCAAAAACAAGTTACAAGGCTAGTCCTGCTTTAGGAACTAAGAGAATAGACAGCATGATAATTGGGAGGAGCTGAAAAATCACGTTACAATGGGTACAGGTCAAGGGAGACCATTAATTGGGGTTAATGACACAATATGCCACAGTATTCATCCCATAATCAATTACAAAGTAAAAAGTTACTGGGGAAAAATGTTCCCCCCAAATCAAATTGGACTGAAGTAAATTAGAAAACAGAACCAAGCACAGATCTCTAGAAAGTCAGACAGTGGGACTGTGAGCTGAATGAGTCCAGAGCCCTTCCACTAGAATAGAACCCTTTAACACATTGCTTGACTGTGATGTGCGACCAAGTGATTTCTGATGCCTTAGGTGTGGTTCATCAGTTACAGCTGCATTAGGTGCTGTGCTTCTCAGTACCAGTTGGAAATTTGTGTTAACACTGACTTCACATGGCTAGGTATTCTGGGTCTGAGTCAAACTAAGGTGTTAATCTGAAGGATTTGGATACAAAAGAAAGGGGGGAGGAAAATAGTGACTCTAATTATAAGCAATGTGCTCTTTAAAGCTGAGAAATAGGTTTTTCATGTGTCTTTCTGTTATTCCATTTCAGAAAAAGGAAGCCAGGTGGTTATTAAAATCTTTTTTTTTAAAGGACATAAATACATTAAGAAGAATTTGTGATGATAAGACAAGGAGAGATTGGTGGGCATGAAGAGTCAATGGACTTATTCCAGAAAAGTGAACAAAGTATATGTGATACAAACATGTAAAGGAAGTTTTGAAAAAAGACAAACACTCATTTCCTCCCTAGGTAAGAATTGAAAGAGATAGGCTCAACTTGCAATAAGGAAAATATAGAGTCAGGGCAAGCTATGAAATTAAAACCAATTGAACAATGGAACATGTAGATAAAGGTAAATTTGCAATCCCTGGCACTAGAGAATGAAAGACTAGATTCAAATGTCTACAGAGATTGTGTAGACAGAGCACAATTTGTGTGTCAGGCAGTTAGTTCATGGGATGATCTCATTTTAAGAAGTTTGGTGATTTTTTGTATTTATACTGAGTGCATCTTTCTTACCCTTTAGATGTATCTTAGTAGAGGAAGTTTGTCTTTCCCCATATAGTCTTGTGGTCAACTTTATGTTTCTTTAGACAGTTCCTTGCTTCCAAGTTCTCTAGAATATCTAATGGGTAACATTCTGAAGTTTGCTTATCTAAATTTCCATAAGAGGCTTTTATAAAACAGAAATGAAAGATATCAGAGAGAATATTATTACATCAGAGACTTACTCTTTCTGGTCAGTCATGCAGGAGATAGTTGGATCTGAATTCCAGCTTTCATTTTACAAGCTGTGTGACTAAGGGCAAGTTTCTTTAAGCCTAGTTTTCTCCATTTGTAAAATGGCAATGAAAATAGCAGTATTTTCATATGTTAAATAGATACCATAGCAGAAGAAGCTACCTGAGATGCTTAAAAGTAAGAACAATAACTATCTCCTGTAATAGGAAGTCCTCAGTCAGGGTTACAGGATCCTTCTGATCCCAGGTTCTCTCCACTGTTCTGCCATCTATAGGGTTTTATTCCTTTGGACATTACAATGTTTAAATAATGAAATTGAGAAGATCATTTTCTGAGTTTCTCCTTTTAAGTGTGTTATGATCTAAATTGTGTCTCCCTAAACTTCATAGGTTGACGGCCTAACCCCTAGAACCTCAGAATATAACCTTATTTGGAAATAGGGTCTTTTTTTTTTTTGATAGGGTCTTTAAAGAGGTAATTAAGGTTAAATGAGGTCATTGGTGTGTACATAATCCAATATGGCTGGTGTCCTTATAAGAAGAGGAAATTAGGACACAGACACACAGAAGAAAGACCACACAAAGACACAAGAAGACAGCCACATACAAGCCAAGGAGAGAGGCCTCAGAAGAAATCAATGCTGCTGACATCTTGATCTTGGACTTCTAAGCTCTAGAAATGAAGGAAAATAAAATTCTGTTATTTAAGTCACCTGGTTTGTGGTACTTTGTTATGGTAGGCTTAACAAACTAAAATAATGCATGAGAGAATATTCCAGAAACCACTTTATTAGACTCTCCTTCACAAATCTTTAGCCACAATTGTGTTACATGTCCATTTCTAATTCACTCACTAGCAAGGTTGGTGGGATTATCATAACTAAATGAATGAAGTCCCAGATCTTTGGAAGACAGTGGACACTAGAAAAAAAGTAAGTTTTGTTAGAAAAGAAGAAAAATTATAGCAAGAAAGAATCAGCACCCAGAAATGTCTCTATATTATGGGTGGTTGTGAGGATTAGACTAGAAAACCAGTGTGAAACACTTACTATGGTGTCTGACAAAGTAAATTAATTATTATTATTATTTTATATTATTGTTATTAAGCTTCATTAGCTGGAATTCACAGGATCAAGGCCTTGCAATTCTTTAGAGGAGAATGTATTATTATTTCAATAACACTTGTTTTGGGTAGGAATATATATTATACAACATTCCTTTGTACTGAAAGCAGCATTACACTATGGTTCCAACAGAAGACTAATAAGAAATAATAATTGTATCAGTAATTTTGTTCTCTCATTTGAAGGAAGAATTACATAATTGTTGATAATTTATTTATATACAAATCTATAACCTTTGTTAGAAAATGGTTTTTGCATTGAAATACAAACTTCATAGTGGGTTAAATGGTGATTCATTAAAAAATATCTTCATATTCTAATTCTCTGAACCCGTGAATGTTACCTTATTTGGGGAAAGAGGTCTTTACAAATGCAGTTAAGGTAAGGATCTCGAGACAAGAAGATCATCTTGAATTTTCCAAGTGTTCACTAAATTCAGTGACAAGTGTTCTCGAAAGGCACACAGAGGAGTAGACAGACACACACGGGAGATGTGAAGACACAGAGAAAGTTGTGGCTACAAGCCAAAGAATGCTGACAGTAGCAAGAAGCTGGAAGAGGTAGGGAAGGATTCTTCCCTAGAGGTTCCAGAGAGAGTATAGCCCTGCCAACACCTTGACTTCAGACTTCTGGCCTCCAGAGCTGTGAGTGAATACATTTATGCTGTTTCAAGCCACCAGGTTTGTCCCAATTTGTTGCAGCCACCTCAGGAAAGGAATGGCAATCTAATGCCTGTTGACTTCAATTATTTTGCCATGTGCAATTCCTGAGCTATTATGAATTTTTAGAAACAATTTTCCGTAAGAAATTTATCTAGAAGAATGCAAATGCTCAAGTCAAGTTGAGATACTATACAAGTATGAATCTGAATGTCTAATTTACCACATTTGTTGTCTGCTCCAGGGCTGCCCTTCAAGAGGATGAGGTTTTCTTTTAGATGTCAAATATTTCACAGATAATCACATGCTAAATATACACTTTTATTGTCTGTGAGTGGGAAAGTACATTTTCACCCCAAGAGAGTATTTTGTAAACAGTATATTAATAAAGTTATTTGGCTAACTTTGAGCCTCTGCAAGAGTCTATAGGTCATTGAGCTACTTGCAATGACCCACCTCACCCTTTATTTCTGAGAGAAAGAGAGAGAAGGAATAAATATTGGGAGATGTTCTTTAAAAGACAATCACAGCATTATGCTTAAAGAGGAGAATTTCTTCCATTACTGCCTTATTTTTTTTTAACTTTCAGATAAGTTTTGTCTTGTATCATATATAACAACCAAAACTGAAATTCATTAAATGATTGGACAATTCTTATATGTAGTTTACTGTACCGATGTGCATAACAAGATAAAAGTAATTCTCACCTTGTCACAATAAAACTTAGCATTTGGGAAAAACAACAACAACAACTAAACTTTTAAATCATATTAGGCACATACTGAAAAGTGGAAGACCGAGTATAGTGATTCCTAGGTAGTGAAAGATACCCCGGTTTGGAGATTTACAGAAAAGGGCAGAAAAAAAAAAAAGCATGGAAATGTCTAGAATCACTCAGTATTAAATTATATCAAATACATTGTAGTTTTTTTTTCATTTTGATTTTACATAGCTGACTTTTGTCTTTGGTCAGTTTAAAACCATTCTAGTGGGGGAAATAGTAGTGTTTTATCATTTGAAATTTGATTTTGGCTGTTTCTTTGTATTCACGCCCATGTTCTACAGACTATGAGCAAAATGTGTTCTTAATCAAGTGCCAAGTTCAACCTAAGAACAGCAATAATAAAGATCTCTTAAGGGCATAGAGATAGTTTGTGATGATTAATTCTAGGGCTCCAAACACCCACATTGTAGAAACCTCTGGAAATTCCTACCATCAACATGGTCTTTTCACTTTTCTTCTAAAGAAAAAAAGAACAATAAAAAGATTTAATTTTTTGCAACTATTAAACTCTAGATAATTCATATATTAAAACCTTTGTTTCATTGCTTTCACTTGGTTTGGTTAAGAAATAGCATATTCTGGCCCTCTCATAGTAGTATTGCAGTATTTATTCAAGTTTCTAAATAAAGAGATTGTTCTGAGAATACAGATGTCTACGCAGTTAACATCACAAAATTCTTCAGTTGCCAAGGAAACTGGAAAACTTGAACTCTTCGGCAAAACTAATTTGCTAAGCTGCGCCTCTGTATTTGGATTGTAACTACATGCTTTCAGCTATTGGTTTTATCTTCACTATCCTCACATCTCTTTTTGATTCTGCTTTTATGCCTTGGTCTTCAGTGAGGTTGTATTAAAAGAGATCTGGCAGGTACCAACTCTAGTAGTTTTACCCAATTTAATTGCTTATTTGCAACAATGAAACTTAGGAGAAAATCAGAGGAAAATTAGTTATGACTTTGATTTTAATATTAGTTTACAGTGAACAGATATTTTCCTAATACATCTGTATCTAGATGTTGAGTATTGTGTAAAACCCTATTGTGAAGTAGATGCAATTTTTCTTTGGCTCCTTTTCAATAGTCAACCTGCTCCCCAACTCCTAGTGGGAGTAAGGTCTTCATGTAGCTTACTTTCCATGTTATTAATTTAGCAAACACTAAATGCTCATCCTTAATGTATACTTGTGCTAGGTAAACCACTGTGGGAAATTCAAAGAAACATGTTGGTTGAAACAGTGATGTAAACTATAACTCAATAGATGATATATCATGTAGTAGGTACAACTAGAGAAATGAGGAGAAAGCCTTATTTCTAACTAAGGTAAACTTGAATTAAACCATGCCTTTGGAGTTTCCTTCAGTAAATATGAAGTAAGGGAACAGAAGGAGGATGCCTAACAGTGGCGAAAGGCAGCTGAAAATGTATGTGGGTGGGAAAAATATTATCCAGGAAGAGGGACAAACATAACATGACTGGCTTAGAGAATTGGGCTTGAAAAGTTTATCCAGGACATATCACAAAGGCCCTGGAGTACTTATCAATTATTAATCAAACACGTGACATGAGTTAGTTTCCCTTTAATAGGATTAATGTGGACAACACTCAAAGGCTGGGATGCAGATCATGATCCACAGACCACCTGCATCAGGATCACATGGGGATGTTTATTAAATATGCAGATTATCTACTATATTGGTTTATCTCTGAAAGTGATTCTTAGCCACAGGGAAGTTTGAGAACTACAGGAATAGAAGAGAAAATGGTGGGAGGTGGAGAGGCCATTTAGGAAGTAACTAAAATATTCAGGGGTAACAAAAACACCCCACAGCTTGTATAGAGGAAAGAAAGCATAGATATTAGGTCAAGATAGACCTGAGTTTAATACCATCTCTACCACTTTAGACTTTGTATGGCCCAAGACTAATTTCTCTGAGCTTTAATTTCCTCAACTCTAAAGGAATGTTAACATTGGCTACTCATAGAATTTAAAAACATTCAGGGTATGTAAGAATACCATGTACTGAGCAGAAAAACAGGTGCTTAAAATATGGTTTCTTATTTATCAAGTTGGAATGATAAGTGCATGGATGTAGGAAATCTTCTAATCTCAAATGATTAAGAGGAACTTGCGTATTTTGCCTTCACCTTGGCTTAAATTATCACCCTGTACATATGACTTAAAGTTTATCTCTTTATGTTTTATATCTGTTTGAAAATTCATATTCCCTATTTAGTACTCTTAGATGACTCAAAAGCCCCTCCAACTTAACATTTCCCAAAATGAACTCATGAAGTTTCTTACAAATTTGTTGTCTTCCAGCATTGCCTATATTTGTAAAGATTTCCATTATCCGTGAAAATACACTAGTCAGAAACTTAGGAGTCATTTTTGACATCTTCCTTTCTTCACTCCCCATATAAAATAATTTCCTCTCTTCTTGTATCATCAATATTTCCTCTCTACTGGGTCATTTCTATCAATATACAAACATCCTGGAATCACTCCTATTTTTAAAAAAATCCTCCCTTGGTTCTACTTTTCTGTCCAATTTCTGAACCATTTCTCAAATTTTTTTGAAGAGCAAAGTTCCTTATGGGTGTTATACATACTCACTGACTCTACTTTTTCTCCCTTTCTCTTGAATTTAGTTAAGTCAGATTTTTCTCCCAAACCTCCACCCAAACTGCCCTGATCAAAACCCCAATAACCTCCATGAAACTTTCAGTGTCATTTGTGTATCCCCTTCCTCTTCTTAGTTGCTCAGTGTTGGAGAGCCTCAAACCTCAGTACTCATTTCTTTTTTTAAAATTTTTTTTGACTTTTTATTTTATATTGGAGTATAGCCGAGTAACAATGTTGTGATAGTTTCAGGTGCACAGCAAAGCAACTCAGCCATACATATACATGTATCCATTGTTCCCCAGACTCCCCTCCTATCCATGCTGCCATATAACATTGAGCAGATTTCCCTGTGCTATACAGTAGGTCCCTGATGGTTTTCCTTTTTAAATATAGCAGTGTGTACATGTCAATCCCAAACTCCCTAACTATCCTTTCCCTCCACCCTTCCTCCCCCCGTAACCATAAAATCATTCTCTAAGTCTGTGAGTCTGTTTCCATTTTGTAAATATGTTCATTTGTATCATTTGTTTTTAGATTCCACATGTAAGTGATATCATATGATCTTTCTCTGTCTGACTTACTTTACTCAGTATGACAGTCTCTAAGTCCATCCATGTTGCTGCAAATGGCATTATTTCATTCTTTTTTATGGTTGCTCAGTACTCTTTTCTTAAAAAGATATATCTAGCATCACTCCCAGATAATCTCACCCACAGCTTTATAAAATTCTATTGGCCCCTACACTTGTATCTCTAGTCCAGATGTCACCCCTAAAATCCAAGATTTATTTATTAGACTGCCCTGTCAGCATCTCCACTTGGATATGAAAGGATAAAAGTGTCCAAAACCAAATAATTAACTGTTAATCTTCTCTAAATTTATTCCTACTCAGGCTTCGACCTCTCAAGAAATAGCACACACTTTTTCATGTGCTTAGATCATTTGTTTTTTTCCATGTGAAATTCATTGAAATCTTTATTTAATGTATATCTACTTTTACCTAACTCACAATTGAAATAATTATAATCATATTTTTCTTAATCAATAGCAGATAAGAAATGGAAAAGTAAAAATAGAAAAGTGTTTCCAGAGGAAGGCTCATGAAGAAGTCAAGAAGAAAGAGCTGGATTCCAAAGAAGAGGGGTGATTTAAAACGAAGAAAAAGTATAAGAGTTAATGCTTGTTATTATGCTGTTGCCATCAATAAAAGGATAATTTACGTTTGGTAAACACTGTCTATGAGGGTTGAATTTGGTTGATAAAGTGAATTCATTTCATCAAAATGGCTATGAGATAATAAAAATTGGGCACTTGAATGATGTTTAAGTTTTGAAAAGCATTAAATTTCAAGGAACTGCATCTTATTCTTTGTCAATGCCCTCAAAATACAAACATTAATTTATTTCTTCATTTTACATTTTATCATTTGTGACTATCTACAGTATAGACACCTGGTTATGTGCCTTAAAAGAAAGTGGCTTAAGAGGAAATCAACCTAATATCATTCTTCATCTTCCATAGTTTTTGATAATTCTTTCTTTGTGTATTTACATGACATGGGATCACAACTTCAGTGCAAGTGTGCTGAAACTTCCTGTTGCATTTTACATTTTCTTTCTAAAAATTTCTGCTTATACAACATCAAATTTCTCTTGTGCTCTGGGTTTGTAAACCTGCGATAATTATCTGAGATGATCTAAGCTCTCAGCCAATGTAAAATTATTTTATACATATTTTGGACGTGCTGACAAACTTCTTCTGTTTATTTTAAATTCTGTTCTTCATTACAAAAAGACAAGTTTTTTGCATTGACCTTATGAGTTTTATAGTGGAAGTCAGTATTAACTGTATGTGTTAATTGGATGATGGGGATCTTTTGCTTTTCTTTATATGCCATCTGGCATTTATCCAATACATTTAAAATTAACCTTCCTATATAATTTCACTTACCATGTATTTATTGAGCAACTAATGGTGTTGTGCCAGGAGCAATGGGAGTTGCAAAGGAAAATTGATCCATGGTGTTAGTATTTGGGTTCTTGAGTCTAGTGAATTAGAAAATGCACACAAAAAACACAGAGAATTACCAAGGCCAGGTTGTAAGTGGTTAAACACTTGAATAAAGTGATGTAGCTAATAGAGATAATTCTATGATATGACAAGGTTCAGTGAAATAATTTCAAGATTATCTCCTTTTAAATTATAGCCATAAAGTGCTCTTACTTAGAACCACAAACACTTTCTCTAGTTTTAAAGGTTGTGAAATAGCTTATTTTTATTCTAATACGGTTACATGTGAAAGTAATAAAAAAGATTTAATAAAAGAAACAGAAAATTTAAAAAGTGTTAAAAAATAATTCCTCACATCCTCTCAGTATAATGAAATATAAATAATCAATGCATTTAAGTCCTTTGGATCTTTCAATGTCTTGTTTTTAAATGTCATCATCGATGATGTTATTGTTATGTTTATAATTTGGACAGTGGGTTTAATTTCTGAAACAGCCAAAAATATTTTATTCCAAATAGTGAATAAGGTGAGTTTGGTGACAAAAATATAGTGTGATTATAAAACACTGAGACTCATTTTAGAGTGGTTTAATGCAAAAAGCATCTCAGTTTCATAATTTATGAAATCTACTGTTTATTTAATGCTGGTCATAAGCCAGGATCTATGTATTTTCTCATCCAAGTCTTAACAACAATTTTGTGAAGTTGTACTATTATCTTCATCTTTCAGGTGAAAAAACTACAGAAAATAAATAGCTGGTAAGAAAGAGAAGTAGATTCCAGCCCAAGTCTGTCCTTGTTCTAAAGCCTATCCTTTTCAGTTTTATGATATAATGTCTTCAAATAGCACTTAAAAAACCCTCAAAAATCATTGTTTGTGCTCTTTTATAAGATTTGTGATCTTAGGCAAGTCACTTAAATTCTCCAATCCTTAATTTCTTAGTTTTTCAAAAAGGAAAATTATGTCTACCCCGAACTCATCTGAAAAAATTATGGTCAGGACAAATGAGATAATTACTAAAAAAAAAAAAAAAAAAAAAAAAAAAAAAGGACTTCGAAAACATCAAGACAAATTACAAAATGTAAGATAAAATGAGAAAAAAACTAGAAATAAAACATTTATTAACAACAGTTTGAGTAATGGCATTACTCATGGCATTCAATGATATAGCCTTTGGTTGCAACTTCTTTGAAAGGAATTGCCATTTGGATGTAGATGTCCTTATTAAAAAAAAAAAGTATTATTATGTAGCTTAGAGTTACCAGCTAGGCTACATATGTTCGCCCAAAGAACTTGCAAATTTATTGCAAAATATGGTCAGTCTGATTATTTGTTTTCAAGTAGACCAAACACACAGGTAGCAGAATTTTTCACTCTCCAAGCATTGTATTAGCATCATACAGAATTGGACTCATAGATATGTATATACATGGCACACACAGATAAACACATATGCATGCTTATAAATGGATAAATGGACAAATCACTAATGAATTGGAAAGAACACTTGGAAAAGCTGTTTTAAACTTGTGACTAAGTCAGATGGGGCTGGCGTCATAAAAAGAGACAGTCACTTGGAAGACTATAAGAAAGAGATGGTGCAAAGCATACTGGACTTAGTTTCAGGGCTCGGATATTGGTCCTAAGATCCCCACTTAGTATTCTGTGACTTGGACAATTCATTTAATCAGTCAACCTCTTTTCAGCCCTTGTGAAAATAGCTTAATAATACTTGCTATTCTTGTATCACAGAGTTTAGAATTAATTTAGTTCCTAGAAAAGAGATACTGTATCATCCATTTTGGCATCCTTAAAGTCTAGTCCATTACCTGTCAAAGACAGATGCTTGAGAAATGGAAATGAAAACAACTTATAAACTGTTGGTATATTAATAGTTTCCTTTATTCATTCAAATAAAATTCTTCAGGTATCTACTTATGCTACCTGCCTGTTATAATACGATTCTGGAATAGTGGATAATAATAAATTATTTCAACTCCTCTGAATACAACTCAAGTAGTCATTTTGATGTGATGCATTTAGATCATACATACGTCACCTCTTTCTTGTGCTCAGACTGGCTAAAATGTCAGCACCATCAATTAATGGGTGAGATTAAATTAGTACAATGCAAATAATATAGCAGGAATACATGTAGTTTTCAGTGAGTTATTACTCTTTTTAAATGAGGCCTATCATTATGTCATCTATTGATGTAAAAGTCACCTTATGTCTGAGTAGTGGGTTTGTCTCGAACACGATTATGTTTATTACCTCATGATTTTACATCTGGTCTAGCTAAATGCAATATTCTAAGGTTTACCCCTGAGCTAATTGCTCTGATGATCTTTTAATTGAATTTTCTCAAAAACAGAAATTGTCTAAAATCAGATTGTGATTATTAAATAACTTTGCTTCAACTAAGGAATAATGTGACGTATGCAAATATGTTCTCTGTTTTCTTTAAGCATAATATTATTTGCCACAGGAAAGAAAAGCTTCCAGATTCCCTAATTTTGAAAGGACAGTCTGCAAAATGATCAGAAAGTTCAAAATGCCTAACTCAATGCCGTTTATCTTGACTTCTGAATAACTGCATGTTAATTCCATAAAACACTCTTTAAAACATAAACTTCCCTGCAGAGTTTATCTAGCGTGCTATCTTTTAAGGAGATTTAGCAGCTGAAAACTTATTCTGAGCCCAACATCCAGGGAAGACACATAACCATGCTTTCTTTACAGACTTTCACAGACATGGAGGAAAAACTCTATTTTGGTTAAGGTAGAGGGTATAGGCTGGAAAACAAAACGAATGCCTTTTAAGCAAAAGGCCCGTAGGATAGTGATGAATAGGAATCAAAATTGTCTTTCTCCTGGATGCAAGAGGTTATAAATTAACACTCGAAAATTTTGTTTCCAACTGAAGTTCACATACATTATTTCAGTTTATAAGTGCTTAGAAAGGAAATGCTTGTTGCAGATCGGAAATGGGCTGGGAAATGGGAAAGACTCTTAATTTGGACAAAATTAATTTATTCAACAAGAATTTGTTGCCATCCAATGAACTATGGCACAAATGTCTTGGTTACTTTTCTGGACATTTATTGATTAAAAGTAACCATGTCAACACAAAAATAGGTGAGAGGAATCCTAACCAGTATGTTCCTGATGGCTTTATTCAAATCAGCTCTGGCACTTCACAGCCAGGGCTCTGTTAAGGTTATGAGTCTTCTTCCTTTATTGGCTGCATAATTGCTTCAGATAATGTTCAGATGAGTACTTATGCTAATATGCAGTGACTTTGACACTCTAATATACTCTGGGGAGATAAAAAATTTCACTTTTCTGGAAAGAAATGTCTCACTACTTATCAGGATTTCTTAAAACATTTCTGACTCCTAGCCAGGTAAATTCATATCTAAGATTCTATCCTAATCAAAGAAATAGAGAGATATGAAAGATGTGATCACATGTAAGTGTTCAGAGGATTTTTTTTAGAAATAAAAACGTGGGAAAGACTTGAAAATTTAAATAAAGGGAGTTACAATAAAATGGTATTGGAGCATTTTTGTCACTATTAATCATCATTACCTGTCAAAGGTAGATGCTTGAGAAATGAAAGTGAAAACAACTTATAAACTGTGGTTGTATTAATATTTTCCTTTATTCATTCAAATAACACTTTTTCAGGTATCTACTATGCTGCCTGCCTATCTTTATAATATGATTCTGGAAGAGTGAATCATAGTAAATTATCCATTTGTTTGACTGAAAACAAAGTTAATGTCCATCAGTAAGGGAATGGTTAAATTAATTATGGCAAATATACATCTGGAATATTATGCATTAAAAAATAACATATTTGAGCTATACCAGTTGACTCGGGGTATCTGTGAGATGTTGGGTAAAGAGCAAGATTCAGAACATATTTATGGTAGGATTCTCTCTAGGTAAAACAACTCAAAGGAAAAAAGTCCTGCATATTTCTGTATACACGGATACATCTATGTGCATAAATAGGATTATGTAGGCACAGAAAAGATAAAGAGAGATAACTACTTAGATACACTGTGAATTATTTTATGACAGAGGTGAGCTGATAGTGAGTGAGAGGTAAGAAAGAAAAAAAAAGAGGAAAAGAAAAAACACTTAGATAAACAGTCACATTTTAAAACATTAAGCAAAATTATACATGCTTAGTTAATTGCATAAAGAAAATAATACAATATTTTCACTTACTCTTTTGATGGCATTTAATACAGTGGCTAATGCTTAGTATGTGAATGTATGATGAAAGAATACAAAATTCTGTTTGGGTTTCAGTCCCTGACTTCCACAGAGACCATTCTTATAAAGGTCACCCTTGACTTCCATGTTGCCACTTTCAATGGACCCATTTAAATATAAATATAAATATAAATATAAATATAAATATAAATATAAATATATATATATATATATATATTAGGTACTTTACTTCTAACACTGGACAAGAATGACCACTTCTTTCTTCTGGAAACATCTTCCTTTCTTGATTTGCTTGACTCCACATTTTTATGAGCTTCTTTCTCCTTTTCTGTTCTCTTCCTCATCTCCTTCACAGACTCCTCCTTTCTTGTGTGACCTTAAAATGTCGGCATGTCCCAGGGGGGATACTAAGATCTTGTTTCTCTTCTTTCTACACACCGTGCCCCAGAGATCTCATCTAATCCTCTGGTTTGAAATTCTATCTAAATTGCTGACCATTTCTAAATCTCCCCCCAAATTTTCAAGTTGTATTTATCCAACTATTACTTATAACATTCTTCTCTCTTACCATCCACCCTCTCCTTTGCACCCCCAACCTTCGGCTTTCTGATCACTTTAACTGGCACGTATGTATGCACCCACTAGTATTCAACAGTAATCCAAGTGTTACCTTTGACTCTCTTCTTTTTCTCACATCCATCAGGCAGCAGGTTTTATTAAGTTTACCCCAAAGACATATCTTCAGTGTATCTACTCCTCTTCATCCTTCCTTCTGCCATCTTTTGTTTAAGTAGCTTTCATTGCTCTGAATATGATCACAATGGCCTCCTGATTTGGCTCTTGCTTTTACTTTTGCCCATTAATAGTCCATTTTTCACCCAGTAGCCATAGTGATCTTTTGAAAAGGCAGTCAAATTATTATACCGGACTGTTTATAGTACTCCAGTAATGTCCAATTTCACATAGACTAAAGCCTATACTTATTTGTCTGGCTTACTAAGCTTACATGATCCAGACTTTCTGACTTCTCTCACCTGATGCCATTTTTCTCCTCATCCACTGTGCACTCTTAGCTGAACTAGTCATTTTCTGGGTTCCTTGAACATACCAATCTAATCACTTTCCTTGAGTTTTTAATCTGGCTGTTGACCCTGCTTGGAGTAACCTACCTCTTTTTTTTTTTTTTTTTTTTTTTTTTGTGATATGCGGGCCTCTCACTGTTGTGGCCTCTCCCGTTGCGGAGCACAGGCTCCAGATGCGCAGGCCCAGCGGCCATGGCTCACGGGCCCAGCCGCTCTGCGGCATATGGGATCCTCCCAGATCGGGGCATGAACCCGTATCCCCTGCATCGGCAGGCGGACTCTCAACCACTGCGCCACCAGGGAGGCCCTAACCTACCTCTTAATCTTCATATGGCTGTTTAATTCCTCCTTCATGGCTGGTTGATTCCTTCTTCCTATACCTCTTTGGAGAAGCATTACTGACAATCCAATCTAAACTAGCCACCAGGATACACTCTAGAAACCCACCCTATTCTATTTCTCCAAACTGTACTTATCTCTACATGATATTTGTCTTTACTTATTTATTATCTGCCTTTACACATCAGAAGCTGTGTAGGGTCATTGCCTTGTTTGTCTAATTGACCATACTTTGCCACATAATGAGTATGTTCTCAGTAAGTATCTGTTGGATGGATGAATGAACAAGCATTGGATATTTTATCAATTTCCTTATCTGTGATTAATCTAACAGTAGTATCTATATCTTCAAAGAGAAGAAACATTTATTGAATAATAACATGTGTCCTACAGCATGTTTTGGACTTTAAGTATTTTTATTCCATTAAACTTTCAAGACAAATGTGTGAAATGACTACAGTCTTCCCTATTTTACAATACATGAAAGAAACATGAGACTCAAAAAGATTAGGGGTCCAAGGTCACTCAGGTCAGTATTTGAATATAAGTTTATTTGCTAGCTTTTTCTAAAATATCATGTAACTTCCTTGACATTTTACTGCTCCTCATTTACCAATATTTGGTCCTGCATAATCCCTCAACCTGAAAAAAACATTTTATCTGCTCCTTTTTTGTGGGTTACAAAGTTTGCCAGGAACTATCTTAAAGCTATCTTGATTTGATCTCTACAAACTTGTGCTGTATCTCTTACGTGTGTCCTCATTGTTTTTCCAAAATAGTTTTCTTCATGTTATGTTTACTTTTTTCAAAAGCTTATCTTCTTTTCCAAACCAGCACTATATTCTCTAAAATTATCTTCCCTCATTTCTGTCTCTAGAAGCTCTCTGAAGCTTCCTCAGTCTTTGATCCATTCGTTTTCAAGAGTATGACAAAGTTCAGGTCAGTTTGTCCTTGACCCTCTTCTCTTTTCCACACTTCTCTTCATGTTCATTGCTTGAGTGATCAGGTCGGTGTGGCTAGCTTCCTGCCCTAATATCTCCTCTAAACTCTAACTTTAATGTGCCTTTTAGATATTTCTTTATGGTCATTCTTAGTCAATCCAAACCAAACCACATTCATCATTTCTTCTCTTAAAATGACCTCTGCCTTTGACACTTCTGTCTCTCTGTCTTTTAAAAGTACTATCATTATTAATTTTTGTTATTGTCACTACTATTCTTCACACAGCCAGAGGACTCAGTGTGGTTTTGATAGCACTCTCCTTTTCAAGCAGTCTCAGATTCTTATGCATTCTACCTTTGTTTCTTCGATTTTGAAAACTGAACATTTTCACTAAATCTAAGTAGGAAACGTTAGTCAATTTTAAAACTCTTTACTCCAACATTACCTTTCCTACTTCTCTTTGGGAGGCGGTAACTGACTTTTCTTCTTCACCATCTTGGATGGAGAAACATGAGTTAAAAACATAGTTAGTGGGAAGTAGCTGCATAGCACAGGGAGATCAGCTCGGTGTTTTGTGACCGCCTGGAGGGGTGGGTTAGGGAGGGTGGGAGGGAGGGAGACGCAAGAGGGAAGGGACATGGGAACAGATGTATATGTATAACTGATTCACTTCGTTATAAAGCAGAAACTAATACACCATTATGAAGTAATTATACTCCAATAAAGTTGTAAACAAAAAATTTAAAAAATGATCAGAAGATGACCTTTTCAGCTATAAGAACAAGGAACTCGTGGTTTAGCTCTGGAACTTCCTGTGTTCATTTCCTTTTAATGAGTCTCTCAAGCTTTATCTCTAAAACAACTTAACTTTCACCTTTTGCTTCTTTAGGCTAATAATTATGTAATTAACTTTGAAGGCATGTCTCACACCACAGTTTATCTTTATGCCACAAAGACATTTGGTTTAACATTCTTTCTACATTTTCCTACATTTTGTGAACAGTTCAGATCTCAATCTGCCAATACAAACGTCCTCCACATTTTTAGTTTAGCCTGAGGACAGAGTCCAAGAGAATGCCTCAAATCATAGACCTTTTGGCACTGTACTGAAATAATTTATTTCTGATGACAAAATTAATAACTGTTCATTATGGAACAATTGCAAAACACTAGAAAAATCACACGCACATATTCACCACGATACAGCCTGAATTCTACAACACAAAAACCATTATTACTATGTCTTGCATTAGAATATGTGCGTTTGTGTAAATATACATATATTTGCCTATATACATGTTTAAGTAAGAACACTCTATGCATGCTGTTGGAGTAGGTATGTTTTAAGTTATTATTTTCCCATGTAAATAATCACACTTCCGTAATGCTGTTTCAATGACTACATAGTTTGCTCTCATGTAATGATTTTGTAGGTGATTTGAAATCATTTCATTATTTTTGTGCTGTTAGATTGCTTCCAGTTTTTACTCATGAAAACAATAGATAAACACTCTGAATTAATTAGTAATTCCTGACTAAATTTTACTCTAGTCTGTAAAAGGGATTTTAAAAGTAGTGTTTAAATTCTATTTTACAGCATTGCCTTCTAAATGCAGTCTATAAAGAATTCATATTCAATTCTTTTTGTTATTTCAGGGGTTATGGGAACACTTTATTGAACTTTCTGGAAGCCTTCTGTTAATGTTTTGCTTGAATGATCATCATATCCAAAAGCCTTTATTTAGTTTTTAAATTGTAAACTATTTTCTCCTAGATAATTAATTAGAAGGCACGCTTACCCTAAGTTTGAATGTATGGAGATTTGTCATTTTCATTCTTTCCATGAACATATGCTAAGTGCTTAACACATTCAAGCACCATGCTGAAAGTTGGGAATAAAGCAGGAGCAGAGACTTGTCCTGGTGAAGGGTCAGAAGAGGAAACAGTTGAGTAAATGGACACAGAGTACCATTAATGGACATCTGTAATGGAAGGTGGTTGGTGAGAATGTAAGCAGGGCAGTCATAGGCTAGGTGGAAGATGGGGACTTCAGGGAAATCTTCCCAGTGGAAACAACATTAAAAGATGAATAAGAGTTAAATAGGTACAAAACTGAACTTGGTTGACAGTTACGATTTTCTTCCATGGAACTAAGTGCGGAATGAGTCACACGTTGTGCTCTTGAAGCAGGAAGGGCCAAGAGACTTTAAAAACACAGTGTGGCTCAGTTTATAGAGTAGCTGGTTCCTCCATTCCTTTGTTGTTTGATAATGTGTGCGTTTGTGTGTATAAGCAGTAGTGATTTAGAAATCACACATGTATATTTCTATAATGCACAAAAGATTTTAGACATCACTTTTAGATCTTAGTATTCTTTTTCCTTTCTTTTAATAATGTAGTCAATAAAGTAAGTACTTTTTAAAATATTTCACATTCAGCAAACTGCTGTTAACAGTAATCTCTAGTTTATAGCCTCCTTTACTTATTTCTAGAGATGTGGTCCTTACATTTTATGGTGAATATTACTTTTTTCCTCTTAATACCATATGAATTTAGGATAAGATGAGAGAGAATGATAATATTTTGAAATTTTCAAATCCTTGTTGAAACATTAGGGGTTTGTACTATTTTAAAAATCCCCATGAGGACAGGATACTTTCTATAATGTTTTCTCTGTGTTATGTTTATATAGATCAGGCAGTATAAGAAACATAACATTAAATTTATTGTGCCTTCAAAAATTATTGAACTGCTATTCACAATAGACAAGACATGGAAACAACCTAAATGTCCATCGACAGATGAATAGATAAGGAAGATGTGATACATATATACAAAGGAATAGTACTCAGCCATAAAAAAGAATGAAATAATGCCATTTGTAGCTACATGGATGGACATAGAGATTATCATACTAAGCGAAGAAAATCAGAAAGAGAAAGACAAATATCGTATGATATCACTTATATGTGGAATCTAAAATATGACACAAATGAATTTATTTACAAAACAGAAAAAAACTCACAGTCATAGAGAACAGACTTGTGGTTGCTAAGGGGTGGGGGAGGTGTGGGTGAGGGAAAGATCGGGAGTTTGGGATTAGTAGATGCAAACTATTATATATAGAATGGATAAACAACAAGGTTCTACTGTATAGAACAGGAAACTATATTCAATATCCTGTAATAAACCTATGGAAAAGAAAAAAAATTATTCAGCTGGAAAGGGCTTTAAAACTATACCTAGTAGTGCAGCTACTCTTTTGTTGTTTTTAACATCTTTATTGGAGTATAATTGCTTTACAATGGTGTGTTAGTTTCTGCTTTATAACAAACTGAATCAGCTATACATATACATATGTTCCCATATCTCTTCCCTCTTGTGTCTCCCTCCCACCCTCCCTATCCCACCCCTCTAGGTGGTCACAAAGCACCGAGCTGATCTCCCTGTGCCATGCAGCTGCTTTCCACTAGCTATCTATTTTACATTTGGTAGTATATATAAGAACCTGCCACTCTCTCACTTCATCCCAGCTTACCCTTCCCCCTCTCTGTGTCCTCAAGTCCATTCTTTTTTTTAAATAATTAATTAATTAATTAATTAATTTGGCTGTCTTGGGTCTTCGTTTCTGTGCAAGGGCCTTCTCTAGTTGTGGCGAGCGGGGGCCACTCTTCATCACGGTGCGTGGGACTCTCACTATCACAGACTCTCCTGTTGTGGAGCACAGGCTCCAGATGCGCAGGCTCAGTAGTTGTGGCTCATGGGCCTAGTTGCTCTGCAGCACGTGGGATCTTCCCAGACCAGGGCTCGAACCCATGTCCCCTCTATTGGCAGGCAGATTCTCAACCACTGCACCACCAGGGAAGCCCTCAAGTCCATTCTTCACATCTGTGTCTTTATTCCTGTCCTGTCCCTAGGTTCTTCAGAGCCATATTTTGTTGTTGTTGTTTTTTGTTTTTTTTAGATTCCATATATATGTGTTAGCATACAGTATTTGTTTTTCTCTTTCTGACTTACTTCACTCTGTATGACAGACTCTAAGTCCATCCACCTCACTACAAATAATTCAATTTTGTTTCTTCTTATGGCTGAGTAATATTCCATTGTATATATGTGCCACATCTTCTTTATCCATTCATCTATCGATGGACACTTAGGTTGCTTCCATGTCCTGGCTACTGTAAATAGAGCTGCAATGAACATTGTGGTACATGACTCTTTTTGAATTATGGTTTTCTCAGGGTATATGCCCAGTAGTGGGATTGTTGGGTCGTATGGTAGTTCTATTTTTAGTTTTTTAAGAAACATCCATACTGTTCTCCATAGTGGCTGTATCAATTTACATTCTCACCAACAGTGAAAGAGGGTTTCCTTTTCTCCACACCCTCTTCAGCATTTATTGTTTGTAGATATTTTGATGAGAGCCATTCTGACTGGTGTGAGGTGATATCTCATTGTAGTTTTGATTTACATTTCTCTAATGATTAGTGATGTTGAGCATCCTTTCATGTATTTGTTGGCAATCTATGTATCTTCTTTGGAGAAATATCTATTTAGGTCTTCTGCCCATTTTTGGATTGGGTTTTTTGTCTTTTTGATATTGAGCTGCATGAGATGCTTGTAAAATTTGGAGATTAATCCTTTGTCACTTGTTTCATTTGCAAATATTTTCTCTCATTCTGAGGGTTGTCTTTTCGTGTTGTTTATGGTTTCCTTTGCATTGCAAAAACTTTTAAGTTTCATTAGGCCCCATTTGTTTATTACTTTTTAATTTCCATTTCTGTAGGAGGTGGGTCAAAAAGGATCTTTCTGTGATTTATGTCATAGAGTATTCTGCTTATGTTTTCCTCTAAGAGTTTTTTAGTGTCTGTACTCCTTTTAAGAAAAGTAAAGATGCAGGTCCAGAGAGGACACATGTCTAATCATAAGGCTGATTGTTGGGAAAACATGAAACTAGACCCTGTTTTTTTTAATTCTGGTACCCTTCACAATGATTCATCAATTTTCTCATTTACTGCCATCATTCAGTATTATTCAATTAAGACAAAAACAAGATTGGAACACATTCTAGTAATATTCCCTTCAATGAAATGAACGAATTTCAATAACAGTAAATACTTTATCAAAATTCTAATTTTTATTTCTAATTAATTATTCCCAGAAGGGAATATACTTTCCTCTTAGCTTCCAGGAAAATGTGGCCAGAGGTGAGAAACCTCACCCTCCAAGGACTCTACAGGTTCTTTCCATTCTAAAATTCCTGAGGGAAAGAAGACAGTGTAAAAGAAGCTATGTTTATAAGCAGGAAATCTTGAGTCCCAATGCATAGGGAAACCTGTAGAACAGGCAGTTGGAGGTCACTTGTGTTTTCTTCATCCTGGTTATCTAAATTATCTGTCTCCATCTGGAATGTATTTCTCAGACTGCTTTGATATCTAGACACCTTTACTAATTGGGACTTGTACTCTTATCTAGTGGTGCTACTCTCAGATTCTGGAAGAAAGTTTTTCACTTTTTAAAGAATTGATAGGTCATTTATTCAATGTGCTTTAATTCATTCAATAAATATTCAGTAACTTTTCTGTGCCTGGCCTTCAAGAACTTTTATTCTAATGTGGGGATCCAGACAGCAAACATTAAATATAGTAAATAAGCAAATTTTACAGCATGTTAGATAAGGGCTAAGGAAGAATAAAACAGAAGAGAGTAAAATGATACTGGAGCCTGGATGTGGCAAAGTGGCTTCTATTGATCACTGTGTCAAGCATTCCTATATAACGGTTTTCCATGCATTGTCTGATATATTCCAGACAACCACCCTGTGAACATAGGAACAGAGGCACAGTGAGGTTAGTGACTAGGTCATACTGCTAGTAAGGAAAGAACCAGAATTAAAATCCAGACCCATGGCCCCTGTAGAAGAGATTCAATTGGGGGAAAGCAGGTACTCAAATACAGACTTGCAGAATATAATGGGATAAGTGGTGTAAGGCATATCCAAAGAACAAGGGTTGGCAAACTACTGCCTACTGGCCAAATCTGACCTGCCTCTTGTTTTTGTAAGTAAAATTTTATTGTCATTCAGTTGTATTATTTTCTAAGTCACAAATAAAACAGCATACATGTATCCTCTTCCGGTATTGGAGGTCAGAAGTCTGAAATCAGTTTCACTGGGACAAAAGTAAAGTGTTGGCAGGGCCATGTTCCCTCTGGAGGGCCTGGGGAGAATCCTTTTCTTTGCCTTTTCCAGCTTCTAGAGTTACGTGTCCTGGATTCCTTGGCTTGTGGTCACTTTCTCCATCTTCAAAGTCAGTGCTGTAGCATCTAGCTTCAGTTGTCACACTGCCTTCTGCTTTCTCTGTGGTTAAATGTTCTTCTGTTTCCTTCTTATAAGGACACTTGTGATTACATTTAAAGCCCAACCATATAATCCAGGGTAATCCCCCTTTTCAAGATCCTTGATTTAATCATGCCTGCAAAGTCCCTTTTGCCATATTAAGTTACATTCACAGATTCCAGGGATTAGGACCTGGATATCTTTTGGGACCCACCACATCAGACGTGTTCATTTGTTAATGTGTTGTCTATGGACACTTTCTTGCTACAACAACAGAACTGACTACTTTCAATGAAGAACACATGACCTAAAATATTTACACGTGGCCCTTTACAGAAAAAGTTTGCAGTCCCTCACTCTAAAAATTAAGCACCTTCCTGAGGGAAGAGGAATTTCTGACATAAAAAAAGTACTGTTCTCTGGGAGGGAAAGTAATTAAGTCAAAGTCTAATTACATCAAAGTTAAAATAAATCAAAGTTCTCTTCACCTTCTGCTATACAGTACAAAGGCAGTGTCTTCAAGCAGAGGAAGATTTTCTTCCACTGCCTCATGTGACTGAAAATTTATTCTGACCCACTGGAGAAAATATCCCTTTGGGATTAAAAACAAAACACTAATTTAGAGTCAGTAGAGTATAAATATCTAAGCTGAATTGATGGCATGCACCCACATAGTTTCCCAATGATATTTTGCAAAGCAATGAAGTAAAGAGCTAAGTGAAGTTCGTGCTTACACAAAAGTCTTCTTAATTAAAAAAGGTTTTTTTAACTAGCATTTTGTACCCACATTATGTCAGTCTGTTATTGTACAAATGGAAATTTAAATTTTAGGTTTACGTAATGTTTACCTTCTAAATATCACCATAACTGCCATAGACGTACACAAGACATCTGGGAATACAGCACAGTTTTAAAAACTATAGTTTTCATAGTATTACAACAATGCTGTTAGGAAACATACAATTATAACTGACCCCAAATTTGCAAATGCTAGCAAAAAAAATATGCAGGCTTTTCGATGAAAGAAAATTGTTCATGTGGCTGAGTTCTGCGTAGAATCCCAAGATTTGTAAAGATTATTAAATGGTTAGGTCTACAGTGGAGAGAAAACAAAAGCCAACTCTTTATGTTTAGAATCCTGTTCCTGACTTCACTACTTTGGATTTGAATTTTTGTGCATCATTATTTTTCATCATTAAGCATAATGACAGCTTAGGGGTAGTAATAGACAGTATTTATACAGAGCTTCCCATGAATAAAATACCAATGTAAGTATTTTATTCACATTGAGACATTTAATCCTTCCAATAGGAGCTATTATTACCACTTTACAGGAGGAAAAGTCTAGGGACAGAGGGACTAAGTTGCTTGGCCAAGATCACACCACTAAATTACATAAGACTAAAGATTCAAATCCAATATAAAAGCTATCCTTTTAACCATTATACTGGGCTGCCTTTCACATGTACATTTATGCAAAGGAGCCCCTGATCTGAGATGCACAGGAGAAAGTAAGTAGATTAGAGAACAATTAGTCCTGTTAGGCCAGAACAATTTCTTTCCAGAAGTTTCTGAAAATCCTCTAACAAGGGGTTACACACTTCTGTAATATACCAATATACCTATAATTCATTTCAGATTCAGCTTGTTAATTTAGGCAATTGTTCATCAGCTTTTAACTTTGGCTACATATTAGAATTTTCTGGAGAGCTATAAGAAAACCAGTGCCTGGCTCCACGCCAGGCCAACTAAGTCAAAATCTCTGGGGATGGGGTCCTGGGTGTAGAGTTTTAGTGAGAGCTTTCTGAGCGATGTAGCCAGAGGTGAGAACATATTGTGCTTTGGGCCCTAACACACCTCATAGATGTAGTTCTGAGGTTGCAAATGCTTCACCATCAATCACAGCATTACGTGTTAGAGATGAGAACACTTTCAACTACCTAATTATTAATCAAGACTGAGACACAGGGTGCAGTTGGATAATGCTTATATAATTTGGATTCGATAGGAAATCTCTGAGTGTTTTTTGATAACTTTAGCGTTTTCCAGAGCCAGAATTCTAAGACTTTTAACATAACTTTGCCATCATTGAGCTAGTTCCATGGAAAGAGATGGGAGGAATTCCTTTCTGGTGTACATTCCAAATCTTCCAATGTCTGCCAACCCAGAAATAAAGGGAATATGTGTGTGGCTACCCCACTGGACTCCACGTTGTTGTTTTTTTTTTTTTTTTGCACCAGCCTATTGTTACTTAATATGCTGCCTGATCTGTTTCATTTCTATTAAAGAAAGGAAAAGCTTCTAATTCTTAAAAAGAGCACAAGGATTTGGCCAAACATTTCCAGAGTTCTGATTATGACACTGAACAGATCAACAGACTCTATTCACTTCAAGCAATCCTAACATCCATCTCTGCCATAAACTTGAAATTTTTTTTTCCATGATGGAATAAGCCTCAAGCAAGCCAGCCATGGAAGATATATGTTAAAACAGTTAAGGTTTATTAGGACAGAGCAACAGGGCATCTTGGACATTTATTAGGACAGAGCAACATTGCATCTTGTAAGATGTCGATGCTGCTGAGATTTTCCTCCAGTTCAGGCACACACACACACACACACACACACACACACACACACACACACACACTGAGAGAGTTCAGCTGGATGCGTCTTCCAGTTTATTAATAGCAAGGGAAGGAATCATTGCATATGGATGCATAAAAAAACGTATTTTTCCCCCTTGAATTCAATGTCGTGTTTATTAATCCTAGAAGAAAGAAACACTGGGAGGTGACATATGATGATCAAGGATATTATGTTTTTTCATCATTCTAATCATGAATCTTAGAGCCTTGTTGGGCTGACAGGCAGACTGGGCATCTACATAAATTCCAGAGGTGTTCCTTGCCTTTGTCCTTGGAAACACGCTACAGTGGAGAGTTTCATTTGACAGCACCCTGGACTGTTGAGAGGACTGAGAGAAAGAGTTGACAACATGATCTAATAGATCTTTTGTGTTTTTTACTTTTTTACTGGCTGGAAATAGTAAGCAAGTATTCAGAAGTGGTTCTCGTCCTTCAGTGGGTGAATAGAAAATGCCCATATTTGTACACACTTACCCTAAATATCATTTCATGTGTGCATTTCCATTGTTGTGGACCAGTAGAAAAATCAAAGAACAGCAGAAATGCAGGGACTCTGACCAGAAGTTAAATGAGGCCATAATAGCTCCTGGGGATGAGACCACTGGCCACTGTAAAACTCTTTGAATGGGAAGCTGAGTTTGTGCCAAAATATTTCTCTTCCAGACTTCCTCTATCTCTCAGTACTTTTTACCTGGCCTCTTTTATAATGAAAACAGTGACCACCACCTCTCTCATGGTCATCAGAAATTCTGGTATTTTTCAGAATATGAAGGTCATTACTATACTTAGGCCAACATTAATTTTAAATCAGATTGGGGACATATCAGTGTCATGTTTTGACATTTTGATATGGGCATATTTAGATGCTGCTTGACTTTATTTTTCCTTCTGACTCTATGTCTAGGATGAGGACAAGATGGCTTCTCATAGAGTTTTCTACAACGGTGGGATGCACATGAGATTATATGGGAAAAAATGTGATGCACAACAAAGTTGTAGCCATACTGTGATTACAAAGGCTAGTCAATACAATAAAGCTGCCTTGTGTGATGGTCCTCAGTGTGATGGGCAGCTGGCATGATTCTATTTTTCTTTTGCATTACACATTCTCAATGTCTAGTCCTCTTTTCATAAGCTTATAGCAGCTTTTGATTGCATTCTGACATCTGTCCAGGTGTCTTAATTCCTACTATACTACTTTGCTGAGATCACTGCCTTCCATCTAAAACATCTGCCTTTCCTCTGCCAATTTGTGCTTCTTCATGACAATGAAAGTGCCTTCCAAGTCCACTGTTTCCAGTGTCATTCACATCTGATCAGTTATTGACATTTGTTGAGATGAACAATGCAAGATTTTTATTTACCATTTTGGAAGTAATAGGTCATTCTGTGCATGTTTCCTCCCAGCCAGGTATCAGTGTCCTTAAAACAGGTCCTGAGACTTCCAATCCCCTCTCTCCTCCTCAGTGCACAGTGAATGCCACCTAATTCAGGAAAACACACTAATTGCTTGGTGAATGAATCTGATAGGCTTAGTATAAGTTTTAGTATTTTATAGAGAACAATAGCAATAGGAGTGGGATCTGGGAATGCATATGAATTAATACAAATCATTTATATATCCATTGTTTAGAGTCTAAAAGAATAAGAAAACTTTCTGAAGGAAATGATGCTGTGAGCCCAAATAAGCCTTGTTAAGTTTCACAGTTGCTTATTTTGGAGGGCTCCTGAATACATGTACTCAATGATTATATATCCCTGACTGAGAATCTATGAGAAGCCATTAGCTCAGAGATTGTTACTAGAAAATAATAAAGAAATATGTTAGACATGAATTGATTGATCTATTTCCAAGGACTTAATAAAAATCATCATTTTGAGCCCTTAGAATTGATTCAATTACTTTACAGACATTTTTAAATTTTAATTTTAAAGATAATTTTGGAAAGATAATACTCATGAGGAAAAGTTGTGATAGAAGAAAGATATTTTCCTAACATTTATTTTTTAGGTACATTTGAAAAAAAATATCCCCTAATGAAGAACCAGTTTTTTCCTTCTGAATATTAATTTATAGTTAATGACTAAAATGCCACATCTGAGAAAATGAGAAAAATTACCCAACAAAGTGTTAAAACATTAAAACTGGTAGAGACATGGTACTGGGTGTGATTCCAGTCTGCATATTAATTCCATGGTCTGAGAGAATTAACATAGCTTCCCAAAACAATCACATTTGTTTTCTGGGAGTAGTTATGATTAATTTAGTATCAAAATCAGTAGCTGTTTAATAGGTTTCTAAATTACTTTCTTGGAATTGAAAATCTTTCTTAAAACAACAGCAATTAATTTTATTTTCCTTGTCCTGTAGTTAAAGTGAATATTTTGTGTGATATTTGCCATCCAAAAATATTTTTTCAAGTTTTTGTTTCTTTTATTTCTGTTTAATTTCAATAGGTTTCTTGGAAGAACCAAGTATTTTAAAATAAGATACTTTGAGGGGGAATAATTGGTTACAGTGGAACAAATGAGTTCATTTATTCTTGATTTCTTGATATTTTATGTAGAGAAGAATCTGAGGACTATAATGTGTTGTATTAGTACATGTGTTTATGTCAGTTAATTTTATTGGTACTTGAAGCCCATATTTGTACATGCAAATAGAGCTCTGAACATGCAAATGCATTTGACTTCAACATGAAAATATTTACTTGTGCACACAAACAAGTGAGATTTCATACTCATAACCTAGAGTGTTATATACTTTCAATTTTAAATTAATATACAAATCTCTCTCTATATATAGAAGACATTAATTACCCATATAATAACACATTTTTAAAAATGCTTTAAACTAGACTTCAAATTATGCTAAATGCAAATAAATAAATAAATAAATAAATACAGCCTGGACAACATGTCTAAGAAGAATATATTCAACTTTACAATTTTGAAAATAATAACATAAAGTAACATATCACAAAATAGCTTAGACTAGGAAAATAAAATTTTCACAATATCAAGAATTGTGACCTTGTGAAAGAAAACATACTGGCTAGAGTAAAACAAAGACGTCAAAAGTGTAATTCTCATAATTCTTCCTATTTTCTATTTAAGGATGATGTCAAGTACTTCAAAATGTTCCTAAAGGGGGCTCCCCTGATGGCGCAGTGGTTGAGAGTCCACCAGCCATTGCAGGAGATGCGGGTTCTTGCCCCGGTCCGGGAAGATCCCACGTGCTATGGAGCGGCTGGGCCCGTGAGCCATGGCTGCTGAGCCTGCGTGTCCGGAGCCTGTGCTCCAAAACGGGAGAGGCCACAGCAGTGAGAGGCCTGTGTACCACACACACACAGAAAAATTCCTAAAGGTAGCCTTTTTAAATTGACAGGTGTAGGTGGTTTTATTACACTGAAAGCTAATCTAATATAATGATGTTAGATGATTGTACCAGTGGTTAATATTCCTTCTCAAGGAAAATTTCCACTTCTGAAAAATCAACCTCCAATAGTGAAATGATCTGAGATGGACTTTGAATTTTTTCCATTGTCTCAGTAATATTTTTTAATGATTCCACTTGGTTTGGGAAGAGTGAGGATTTTTTTTTTCTTTTTTTTCTTTTTTTGGTACGTGGGCCTCTCACTGTTGTGGCCTCTCCCGTTGCAGAGCACAGGCTCCGGACGCGCAGGCTCAGCGGCCATGGCTCACGGGTCCAGCAGCTTCGCAGCACGTGGGATCTTCCCGGACCAGGGCACGAACCCGCGTCCCCTGCACCGGCAGGCGGACTCCCAACCACTGTGCCACCAGGGAAGCCCAAGAGTGAGTATTTTTTGATGAGGCTATTACCTTCAAGAATCAATTGGCTGGAGGAACTTCAAGATGGCAGAGAAGTAAGATGTGGAGATTACCTTCCTCCCCACAAATATATCAGAAATACATCTACATGTGGAACAGCTCCTACAGAACACCTACTGAATGCTGGCAGAAGACCTCAGACCTCCCAAAAGGCAAGAAACTCCCCACGTACCTGGGTAGGGCAAACGAAAAACAAAAGAACAGGGACAAAAGAGTAGGGAAGGGAGCTGCACCAGTGGGAGGGAGCTGTGAAGGAGGAAAGATTTACACACACTAGGAAGCCCCTTCATGGGCAGAGACTGCAGGTGGCGGAAAGGGGAAGCTTCAGAGCCAAGGAGGAGAGTGAAGCCACAGGGGTGTGGAGGGCAAAGTGGAGAGATTCCTGCACAGAAGATTGGTGCCAACTGGCACTCACCAGCCCGAGAGGCATGTCTGCTCACCCGCCAGGGTGGTGGGGGCTGGGACCTCAGGCTCAGGCTTCGGGCAGATCCCAGGGAGAGGACTGGGGTTGGCTGTGTGAACACAGCCTGAAGGGGCTAGTGCACCACAGCTAGCCAGGAGGGAGTCCAGGAAAAATTCTGGAGCTGCCAAAGAGACAAGAGACTTTTTCTTCCCTCTTTGTTTCCTGGTGCACGAGGAGAGGGGATTAAGAGCACCGCTTAAAGGAGCTCCAGATGTGGACCCCAGCTGTGGCTATCAGTGTGAACCCCAGTGAGGGGCATTAGATTCTAAGCCTGCTGCTGCAGCCACCAAGAAGACTGTGTGCAAGCACAGGTCACTGTCCACACCTCCCCTCCCACAAGCCTGTGCAGCCTGCTACCGCCAGGGTCCCGTGATGCAGGAACAACTTCCCAGGGAGAACACATGACGTGCCTCAGGCTGGTGCAACAACACGCTAGACTCTGGCGCCGCAAGTTGCCCTGCATCCATAACCCTCCCTTCCCACAGCGTGAGTTAACCAGAGCCCCCAAATCAGCGGCTCCTTTTACCCCGTCCTGTCTGAGCGAAGAACAGATGCCCTCAGGTGACCTAAATGCAGAGGCGGGTCCAAATCCAAAGCTGAACCCCAGGAGCTGTGCGAACAAAGAAAAGAAAGGGAAACCTCTCCCAGCAGCCTCAGGAACAGAGGATTAAATCTCCACAATCAACTTTATGTACCCTGCATCTGTGAAATACTGGAATAGACAACGAATCTTCCCAAATTGAGGAGGTGGACATTGGGAGGAATGATATATATTTTTTTTCACCTTTTTTCTCTTTTTGTGAGTGTGTATGTGTATACTTCTGTGTATGATTTTGTCTATATAGTTTTATTTTTACCATTTGTCCTAGGGTTTGGTCTGTCCTTTTTTTTTTCATTATTGAAAATTTCTTTTTTTTTTTTTTAGTTTCTGCTTTATAACAAAGTGAATCAGTCATACATATACATCTGTTCCCACATCCCTTCCCTCATGCATCTCCCTCCCTCCCACCGTCCCCATCCCACCCCTCCCGGTGGTCACAAAGCACCGAGCTGATCTCCCTGTGCTCTGCGGCTGCTTCCCACTAGCTATCTACCTTACGTTTGGTAGTGTATATATGTCCATGCCTCTCTTTCGCTTTGTCACAGCTTACCCTTCCCCCTCCCCATATCCTCAAGTCCATTCTCACGTAGGTCTGTGTCTTTATTCCCGTTTTACCCCTAGGTTCCTCATGACATTTTTTTTTTTAATTCCGTATATATGTGTTAGCATACGGTATTTGTCTTTCTCTTTCCGACTTACTTCACTCTGTATGACAGACTCTAGGTCTATCCACCTCATTACAAATAGCTCAGTTTCGTCTCTTTTTATGGCTGAGTAATATTCCATTATATATATGTGCCACATCTTCTTTATCCATTCATCCGATGATGGACACTTAGGTTGTTTCCAGCTCCGGGCTATTGTGAATAGAGCTGCAATGAATATTTTGGTACATGTCTCTTTTTGAATTATGGTTTTCTCAGGGTATATGCCTAGGAGTGGGATTGCTGGGTCATATGGTAGTTCTATTTTTAGTTTTTTAAGGAACCTCCATGATGTTCTCCATAGTGGCTGTACCAATTCACATTCCCACAAGCAGTGCAAGAGTGTTCCCTTTTCTCCACACCCTCGCCAGCATTTATTGTTTCTAGATTTCTTGAGGATGGCCATTCTGGCTGGTGTGAGATGATATCTCATTGTAGTTTTGATTTGCATTTCTCTAATGATTAATGATGTTGAGCATTCTTTCATGTGTTTGTTGGCAGTCTGTATATCTTCTTTGGAGAAATGCCTATTTAAGTCTTCTGCCCATTTTTGGATTAGGCTGTTTGTTTTTTTGCTATTGAGCTGCATGAGCTGTTTATAAATTTTGGAGATTAATCCTTTGTCAGTTGCTTCATTTGCAAATATTTTCTCCCATTCTGAGGGTTGTCTTTTGGTCTTGTTTATGGTTTCCTTTGCTGTGCAAAAGCTTTGAAGTTTCATTAGGTCCCATTTGTTTATCTTTGTTTTTATTTCCATTTCTCTAGGAGGTGGATCCAAAAGGATCTTGCTGTGATTTATGTCATAGAGTGTTCTACCTACGTTTTCCTCTAAGAGTTTGATGGTTTCTGGCCTTACATTTAAGTCTTTAACCATTTTGAGCTTATTTTTGTGTATGGTGTTAGGGAATGATCTAATCTCAAACTTTTACATGTCCCTGTCCAGTTTTCCCAGCACCACTTATCGAAGAGGCTGTCCTTTCTCCACTGTACATTCCTGCCTCCTTTATCAAAGATAAGTTGGCCATATGTGCGTGGGTTTATCTCTGGGTTTTCTATCCTGATCCACTGATCTATCTTTCTGTTTTTATGCCAGTACCACACTGGCTTAATTACTGTAGCTTTGTAGTATAATCTGAAGTCAGGGAACCTGATTCCTCCAGCTCCATTTTTCGTTCTCAAGATTGCTTTGGCTATTCGGGGCCTTTTGTTTTTCCAAACAAATTTTGAAATTTTTTGTTCTAGTTCTGTGAAAAATGCCAGTGGTAGTTTGATAGGGATTGCATTGAATCTGTAGATTGCTTTGGGTAGTAGAGTCATTTTCACAATATTGATTCTTCCAATCCAGGAGCATGGTATATCTCTCTATCTATTTGTATCATCTTTAATTTCTTTCATCAGTGTCTTATAATTTTCTGCATACAGGTCTTTTGTCTCCTTAGGTAGGTTTATTCCTAGATATTTTATTCTTTTTGTTGTGATGGTAAATGGGAGTGTTTTCTTGATTTCATTTTCAGATTTTTCATCATTAGTGTACAGGAATGCCAGAGATTTCTGTACATTAATTTTGTATCCTGCTACTTTACCAAATTCATTGATTAGCTCTAGTAGTTTTTCTGGTAGCATCTTTAGGATTCTCTATGTATAATATCATGTCATCTGCAAACAGTGACAGTTTTATTTCTTCGTTTCCAATTCGGATTCCTTTTATTTCCTGTTCTTCTCTGATTGCTGTGGCTAAAACTTCCAAAACTAAGTTGAATAAGAGTGGTGAGAGTGGGCAGCCTTGTCTTGTTCCTGAGCTTAGTGGAAATGGTTTCAGTTTTTCACCATTGAGGACAATGTTGGCTGTGGGTTTGTCATATATGGCCTTTATTATGTTGAGGAAAGATTCCTCTATGCCTACTTTCTGCAGGGTTTTTATCATAAATGGGTGTTGAATTTTGTCGAAAGCTTTCTCTGCATCTATTGAGATGATCATATGGTTTTTCTCCTTCAATTTGTTAATATGGTGTATCACATTGATTGATTTGTGTATATTGAAGAATCCTTGCATTCCTGGAATAAACCCCACTTGATCATGGTGTATGATCCTTTTAATGTGCTGTTGGATTCTGTTTGCTAGTATTTTGTTGAGGATTTTTGCATCTATGTTCATCAGTGAAATTGGCCTGTAGTTTTCTTTCTTTGTGACATCCTTGCCTGGTTTTGGTATCAAGGTGATGGTGGCCTCGTAGAATGAGTTTGGTAGTGTTCCTTCCTCTGATATTGTTTGGAAGAGTTTGAGAAGGATGGGTGTTAGCTCTTCTCTAAATGTTTGATAGAATTCGCCTGTGAAGCCATCTGGTCCTGGGCTTTTGTTTGATGGAAGATTTTTAATCACAGTTTCAATTTCAGTGCTTGTGATTGGTCTATTCATATTTTCTATTTCTTCCTGAGTCAGTCTTGGCAGGTTGTGCATTTCTAAGAATTTGTCCATTTCTTCCAGGTTGTCCATTTTATTGGCATAGAGTTGCTTATAGTAATCTCTCATGATCTTTTGTATTTCTGCAGTGTCAGTTGTTACTTCTCCTTTTTCATTTCTAATTCTATTGATTTGAGTCTTCTCCCTTCTTTTCTTGATGAGTCTGGCTAATGGTTTGTCAATTTTGTTTATCTTCTCAAAGAACCAGCTTTTAGTTTGGTTGATCTTTGCTATCGTTTCCTTCATTTCTTTTTCATTTATTTCTGATCTGATCTTTATGATTTCTTTCCTTCTGCTAGCTTTGGGGGTTTTTTGTTCTTCTTTCTCTAATTGCTTTAGGTGCAGGGTCAGTTTGTTTCCTTGAGATGTTTCCTGTGTCTTTAGGTGGGATTGTATTGCTATAAACTTCCCCCTTAGAACTGCTTTTGCTGCGTCCCATAGGTTTTGGGTCGTCGTGTCTCCATTGTCATTTGTTTCTAGGTATATTTTAATTTCCTCTTTGAGTTCTTCAGTAATCACTTCGTTATTGAGTAGTGTATTGTTTAGCCTCCATGTGTTTGTATTTTTTACAGATCTTTTCCTGTAATTGATGTCTAGTCTCATAGCATTGTGGTCGGAAAAGATACCTGATACAATTTCAATTTTCTTAAATTTACCAAGGCTTGATTTGTGACCCAATATATGATCTATCCTGGAGAATGTTCCATGAGCACTTGAGAAAAATGTGTATTCTGTTGTTTTTGGATGGAATGTCCTATAAATATCAACTAAGTCCATCTTGTTTAATGTATCATTTAAAGCTTGTGTTTCCTTATTTATTTTCATTTTGGATGATCTGTCCATTGGTGAAAGTGGGGTGTTAAAGTCCCCTACTATGATAGTGTTACTGTCGATTTCCCCTTTTATGGCTGTTAGTATTTTCCTTATGTATTAAGGTGCTCCAATGTTGGGTGCATAAATATTTACAATTGTTATATCTTCTTCTTGGATTGATCCCTTTATCGTTATGTAGTGTCCTTCTTTGTCTATTCTAATAGTCTTTATTTTAAAGTCTATTTTGTCTGATATAAGGATTGCTACTCCAGCTTTCTTTTGATTTCCATTTGCATGGAATATCTTTTTCCATCCCCTTACTTTCAATCTGTATGTGTCTCTAGGTCTGAAGTGGGTCTCTTGTAGACAGCATATATAGGGGTCTTGTTTTTGTATCCATTCAGCCACTCTGTGTCTTTTGGTGGGAGCATTTAGTCCATTTACATTTAAGGTAATTATTGATATGTATGTTCCTATTTCTTTGCCTTAAGAATTGTTTTTTATTTTTCATTTTAATAACTATTTTATTTTATATTCTTTCTTTCTTTCTTTCTTTCTTTCTTTCTTTCCTTTCTACCTTTCTTTCTGAGGCATGTGGAGGACAGGCTCTTCGTGCTCCAGCCAGGTGTCAGGGCTGTGCCACTGAGGTGGGAGAGCCAAGTTCAGGACACTGGTCCACAAGAGACCTCCCAGCTCCATGTAATATCAAACAGTGAAAATCTCCCAGAGATTTCCATCTCAACACCAAGACCCAGCTCCACTCAAAACCTGTGAGCTCCACTGCTGGACACCCTATGCCAAACAACTACCAAGACAGCAACACAACCCCATCCATAGGCACAGACACTGCCTAAAATCATAATAAGGCCACAGACACCCTAAAACACACCACCAGATGTGGAACTGTCCAACAGAAAGACAAGAACCAGCCTTATCCACCAGAACACAGGAACTAGTCCCCTCCACTAAGAAGCCTACAAAATCCACTGAACCAACCTTAGCCACTGGGGACAGATACCAAAAACAATGGAAACTATGAACGTGCAGTCTGTGCAAAAGAGACACCAAACACAGTAATTAAGCAAAATGAGAAGAAAGAGAAACACACAGCAGATGAAGGAGCAAGGCAAAAACCCACGAGACTTAACAAATGAAGAGGAAATATGAAGTCTACCTGAAAAAGAATTCTGAATAATAATAGTAAAGATGATCCAAAATCTTGGTAATAGAATGGAGAAAATACAAGAAACATTTAACAAGGACCTAGAAGAACTAAAGAGCAAACAAACAGAGGTGAACAACACAATAAATGAAATTAAAAATTCTCAGGAAGGGATCAATAGCAGAATAACTGGGACAGAAGAACGGATAAGTGACCTGGAAGATAAAATAGTGGAAATAAGTACTGCAGAACAGAATAAAGAAAAAAAGGATGAAAAGAAGAGAGGACAGTCTCAGAGACCTCTGGGACAACATTAAACACACCAACATTCGAATTACAGGGGTCCCAAAAGAAGAAGAGAAAAAGAAAGGGACTGAGAAAATATTGGAAGATATTATAGTTGAAACTTCCATAATATGGGAAAGGAAATAGTTAATCAAGTCCAGGGAATCCCCATAAGTTTAACAGCTGATCTTTCAGCAGAAACTCTGCAAGCCAGAAGTGAGTGGCAGGGCATATTTAAAGTGATGAAAGAGAAGAACCTACAACAAAGATTACTCTATCCAGCAAGGATCACATTGAGATTTGACGGATAAATTAAAAGCTTTACATACTAGCAAAAGCTAAGAGAATTCAGCACCACCAAACCAGCTTTACAACAAATGTTAAAGGAACTTCTCTAGGCAGGAAACACAAGAGAAGGAAAAGACCTACAATAACAAACCCCAAACAATTAAGAAAATGGTAATAGGAACATACATATTGATAATAACTTTAAATGTAAATGGATTAAATGTTCCAACCAAAAGATATAGACTGGCTGAGTGGATACAAAATCAAGACCCTTATATATGCTGTCTACAAGAGACCCACTTCAGACCTAGGGACACATACAGATTGAAAGGGAGAGGATGGAAAAAAATATTCCATGCAAGTGGAAATCAAAAGAAAGCTGGAGTAGCAATTCTCATAACTACAAAATAGACTTTAAAACAAAGACTATTACAAAAGACAAAGAAGGACAGTACATAATGATCAAGAGAACAATCCAAGAACAAGATATAACAATTTTAATATTTATGCACCCAACATAGGAGCACAACAATACATAAGACAAATATTAACAGCAATTAAAGGGGAAATCGACAGTACCACAATCATAGGTGGGGACTTTAATCACCAATAGACAGATCATCCAAAATGAAAATAAATATGGAAACACAAACTTTAAATGATACATTAAACAAGATGGACTTAATTGGTATTTATAGGACATTCCATCCAAAAACAACAGAATACACATCCTTCTCAAGTACCCATGGAACATTCTCCAGGATAGATCATATCTTGGGTCACAAATCAAGCCTTGGTTAATTTAAGAAAATTGAAATCATATCAAGTATCTTTTCCGAAAACTTTGCTATGAGACTAGATATCAATTACAGGAAAAAGTCTGTAAGAAGTACAAACACATGGAGGTTAAACAACACTCTACTTAATAACCAAGAGATCACTGAAGAATTCAAAGAGGAATTAAAAAAAATACCTAGAAACAAATGACAATGAAAACACAACAACCCAAAGCCTATGGGATGCAACAAAATCAGTTCTAAGAGGGAAGCTTATAGCTATAGAAGCCTACCTCAAGAAACAAGAAACATCTCAAATAAACAAACGAACCTTACACCTAAAGCAATTAGAGGAAGAAGAACAAAAGTGTCCCAAAGTTAGCAGAAGGAAAGAAATCATAAAGATCAGATCAGAAATAAATGGAAAAAGAAATGAAGGAAACAATAACAAGGATCAATAAAACTAAAAGCTGGTTCTTTGTGAAGATAAAGAAAATTGATAAACCATTAGCCAGACTTATCAAGAAAAAAAGGGAGAAGACTCCAATCAGTAGAATTAGAATTAAAAAAGGAGAAGTAATAACTGACCCTGCAGAAATACAAAGGATCATAAGACATTACTACAGGCAACTATATGCCAATAAAAATGGACAACTTGGAAGAAATGGACAAATTCTTAGAAATGCACAACATTCCGAGACTGAACCAGGAAGAAATAGAAAATATGAACAGACCAATCACAAGTACTGAAATTGAAACTGTGATTAAAAATCTTCCAACAAACAGAAGCCCAGGACCAGAAGGCTTCACAGGCGAATTCCACCAAACATTTATGGAAGAGCTAAAACCTATCCTTCTCAAAGTCTTCCAAAATATAGTGGAGGGAGGATCACTCCCAAACTCATTCTACGAGGCCACCATCACTCTGATACCAAAACCAGACAAAGATGTCACAAAGAAAGAAAACTACAGGCCAATATCACTGATGAACATAGATGCAAAAATCCTCAACAAAATACTAGCAAACAGAATCCAACAGCACATTAAAAGGATCATATATTATGATCAAGTGGGGTTTATCCCAGGAATACAAGGATTCTTCAATATATTCAAATCAATCAACGTGATACACCATATTAACAAATTGAAGAAGAAAAGGCATATGATCATCTCAATAGATGCAGAGAAAGCTTTTGACAAAATTCAACACCTATTTATGATAAAAACCCTCCAGAAAGGAGGCATAGAGGGAACTTATCTCAACATAATAAAGGCCATATATGACAAACCCACAGCCAACATCATTCTCAATGGTGAAAAATTGAAAACATTTCCACTAAGATCAGGGACAAGACAAGGTTGTCCCATCTCACTATTATTATTCAACATAGCTTTGGAAGTTTTTGACACAACAATCAGAGAAGAAGAGAAATAAAGGGAATCTAAATCAGAAAAGAAGAAGTAAAGTTGTCACTGTTTGTAGATGACATGATACTATACATAGTGAATCCTAAATATGCCACCAGAAAACTACTAGAACAAATCAATGAATTTGGTAAAGTAGCAGGATACAAAATTAATGCACAGAAGTCTCTTGCATTCCTACACACTAATAATGAAAAATCTGAAAGTGAAATTAAGAAAACACTCCCATTTACCACTGCAACAAAAAGGATAAAATATCTAGGAATAAACCTACCGAAGGAGACAGATGACCTCTATGCAGAAAATTATAAGACACTGATGAAATAAATTTAAGACGATACAAATAGATGGAGAGATATACCATGTTCTTGGATTGGAAGAATCAACATTGTGAAAAGGAATGTACTTCCCAAAGCAATCTACAGATTCAATGCAATCTCTATCAAACTACCACTGGCATTTTTCACAGAACTAGAACAAAAAATTTCACAATTTGTATGGAAACACAAAAGACCCCGAATAGCCAAAGCAATCTTGAGAAAGAAAAATGGAGCTGGAGGAATCAGACTCCCTGACCTCAGACTATACTACAAAGCTACAGTAATCAAGACAGTATTGTACTGGCACAAAAACAGAAATATAGATCAATGGAACAGGATAGAAAGTCCAGAGATAAACCCACGCACATATAGTGACCTTATCTTTGATAAAGGAGGCAAGAATATATAGTGGAGAAAAGACAGCCCTTCAATAAATGGTACTGGGAAAACTGGGCAACTACATGTAAAAGAATGAAATTAGAAGACTCCCTAACAGCATACACAAAAATAAATTCAAAATGTATTAAAGACCTAAATGTAAGGCCAGACACCATCAAACTCTTAGAGGAAAACATAAGCAAAACACTCTATGACATAAATCACAGCAAGATCCTTTTTGACCCACCTCCTTGAGAAATGGAAATAAAATAAAAAATAAACAAATGGGACTTAATGAAACTTAAAGGCTTTTGCATAGCAAAGGAAACCATAAACAAGACAAAAAGACAACCATCAGAATGGGAGAAAATATTTGCAAATGAAGCAATTGATAAAGGATTAATCTCCAAATCACACAAGCAACTCATGTAGCTCAATATCAGAAAAACAAATAACCCAATCCAATAATGGGCAGAAGACCTAAAGAGACATTTCTCCTAAGATATACAGATTGCCAACAAATACATGAAAGAATGCTCAACATCATTAATTATTAGAGAAATACAAATCAAAACTACAATGTGATATTATCTCATACCTGTCAGAATGGCCATCATCAAGAAATCTACAAACAATACATGCTGGAGAGGGTGTGCAGAAAAGGGAACCCTCTTCTACTGTTGGTGGGAATGAAAATTGATACAGCCATTATGGAGAACAGTATGGATGTTCCTTAAAAATTTAAAAATAGAACTACCATACGACCCAGCAATCCCACTACAGGGCATATACCCTGAGAAAATCATAATTCAAAATGAGTCATGTGCCAAAATGTTCATTGCAGCTTTATTTACAGTAGCCAGGACATGGAAGCAACTTAAATGCCCATTAACAGATGAATGGATAAAGAAGATGTTGCACCTATATACAATGGAATATTATTCAGCCATAAAAAGGAACAAAACTGAGTTATTTGTAGTGTGGTGGGTGGACCTAGAGACTGTCATACAGAGTGAAGTAAGTCAGAAAGAGAAAAAGAAATACCATATGCTAACACATATATATCAAATCTAAAAAAATAAATAAAAAAGAAAATGGTCAGAAGAACCTAGGGTCAAGACGGGAATAAAATTCAGACCTACTACAGAATGGACTTGAGGATCCGGGGAGGGGGAAGTTTAAGCTGGGACAAAGTGAGAGAGTGGCATAGACATATATACACTACCAAACATAAAATAGATCTCTAGTGGGATGCAGCTGCCTAGCACAGGGAGATCAGCTCGGGGCTTTGTGACCACCTAGAGGGGTAGGATAGGGAGGGTGGGAGGGAGGTAGATGCAAGAGGGAGGAGATATGGGGTTATATGTATATGTATAACTGATTCACTTTGTTATAAAGCAGAAACTGACACACCATTGTAAAGCATTTATACTCTAATAAAGATGTTTTAAAAAATAATCAATTGGCTTCTACATCTTCAATTTGGCCTCCCTTTCCCATCTGAACTCATTCTTACATTGACTTCTCATTAATTAGGAAGAAAGGAGACAGATTGCTTGTGGGAAGGATGACATGGCAGAAAAGCTCTGAACTGGATGTCCTGAAATTTGGCTTTCTCTTCTTCTACAAGTAAGCAGATTATTGAACTCCTTGAACCTCAACTTTGTAAGGGAAACATTCTCTCCTTTTAGATTGGTTAAATTGTTTCTTTAAGAAACAGAGTTGAGACCTAAAGATTTAAAAGACCTGAATAAAATGTATTCAATTGGATAGAAGTACAGTCAAAAGTACAGACTCCACATTGCTGTGTGCTTACCTCTGCTCTCTAGCGTGACTCCTGAAAGCTTCATGGCTGTGCTTCCTAGATAACGTCACCCATTCTCAGTTGAACCATGACACATTATACCTAAATACACTATCTTTTCTACTAGTACAATTTTCTACCATTATTTCTACTAGTAAAAAACTTACACTGACTTCCCGTACAAAATGAAATCAGTATCAATAGATCTAAGAAAGAAAGAAACATGCCAAGACAGCAAAAGCATTTACAATTTATTGGCCCTCTTTCTTTAACATTTCCATCAATTAAAAAATTCTTATAGATGTGTATTTAGGGACATATATTATTGCAGAAACATAAAATTTATTGGCATTTTGCTGTACATTAAGTGGAGAATGTTAACCTCCTTTTGGAATTACTCTAAGGTTGAGAATGTTAATCTGAAAGAAATCAGACTGAGAAGGAGGTCAGACTAGAGGACAGGACCAGAAAACAAGGCCATGAAGTTATGTAGTTATATTTGGCCGTTTGAATTAGAATTTGAGTTAGAAAACTATAAACCTATTTTAGAATTTAACTATTTTTAAGAAAAGGCAAAATAAAAAGCTTTCTTTTTTCTTTTTTCTCCTAGGGAATTCCACTTAAATAAATAGTAAATATGTAAATGGTAAAACAACCACGATTGTCTTCAATAAAGTGCAATGGATCTCAAAGCACCTCTAACATTTTTAGGGGTTTAGGTCAATGCCTTCTCCTTGATCCCCCCTCCAAAATTTTACTTTGATATCTCTATTACCCTACGGTTTCCACAGTTATCGCTCTGTGATGATGAAATTGATCACCAGTTACTTAGTCTGATTACATATCATGTTTTTCAATGATTGACAGTTAAGACCAATTATAACAAAGTAATATATTTGCATTTCTATTCTTTCCCAAAGTAATTTCATTTGGACTCATGGCTTTAATTAAATACTCCCTAAAAATGAGTGACTCTAAAATCTATATTTAAGTTCTAACTACTCCCCTGGGGAGGTATCAGAATACCCAAGTGCCTGTATGTTCATCATTTATCAGAATGGTAAAATCAGTCTGTTCAAAACAGAACATTGCAGTAAATAGATAAGTGCTATTTTTTTATAATATATAGAAGTATTAATGCCAATGATCTGGCACAAAGTGGTATTCCATTTTTCCTTTCATAAAACAATCTAAATGTTAGTCTGATATTTTATTTTCTCAATAATACAAAAAATGTGGCAATAATTATTATCCAAAACTGTTATGCATAGCAGAGTGAAGATTCTTTTCTTCTATTTCCTGTTTTCCTCTTATTATCTGAACCAGAGTTTATTATTAACTATAAGGGGAAACATCTGAAAAATAAATCCATCTCCCAAATGAACTGAATGAATTTACCTGACACAAAATAGACTAGAATCATTTGACTACAGATACCACAAATTTGTGGTGTTTCCACATTGAAAAAAAATATTTTTATCTATCAACTTCTGCAACAGCAGTTTCATCTGCTTGCATGTTCTTTATTCTGTTTTGCAAACTGACTTCATTTTAAAAGCAGATTTAGAAATTTAATAGTAAAACCATTAGAATTGGAGAAACCCCCTTAAGAAAACTTGAAAAAGATTATGAAACATAAAAGGCAGAGAAAGAATAAGCAAGAACATACTTGGAAAAAGACAAACATGGAAAGAAGAGTGGTGGATCATGGCAAAGCCTTTCCCAGTGTCGTCATTACTCTATTTAGGGACAAAAGCAGTCACTTCAAGACCACAGCAGCTGAAATCACCACAGGGCCACCTGTGAACTCAATAATACACACAATATCATTGTTAAAAGTAATAACGATAATACCATAACTGTTAGTAATAATATATCAATAACTACTTAAATGAGGCCATGGAGAATACCAGACGTGTGGCATGATATCAAAATTCATCAGTTAACTCTAAGAGATGGATACTGTGTACACTTTACAGATGAGGAACTATATTCCTCCGCTCCCTTGGTCCTTCTCTGTCTCACCTTCAGAATGACTCCCGCAACCTTCAGTTTTCTTCAGCTCAACAAATATTTATCAGTTGCTTATAATATAACACAATTACAGATGACACAATTACTTTTCTCTTAAGAGACTCATAATTTAGAGGGGTGGAGTAGCAAAGAAAGAAAGAAAGTGTAAAAAAGAAAAGAGAAAGAGAGAGAAAGAAAAGGAAAGGAAAAGAAAGACTTAAAAGACTTAAGTGATCAACACAAAAAGCTATCTACAAAGTAAAAGTAGTTTGTGTAAAGAGTGATTAAAATCTTGTTGGGCTGTGTTGGTTTGGTTCAGGTGACATTTAAACAGTGATGACTGCGAATGTATTAACTGAATTGTAATTAACCCTCAACAAGTAACTGAAGATGGTAATTCTTCCACTGTTAACATTTCTAAGCACCCTACCTGAGAGGTCCAGTGAGGTTCATGAAAGCCATTGAATGAATCAACACTTGGCCAAATGTTCCTAAGCCACCATAATGAGTCTCAGCTCCCTTGTGAATTGAGTAGTGCTGGAAGGGAAAGACCACTGAAGGTGAAAGAGAAGCCTCAGTGATGGTCTTCCCCCAGACTGTGATCTCAATGATTTTGCCCTAATGGCATTCCGCATTGGTAACTATGCTCTGGCTCCAAACTTTGTCTTTGACAGCTCTACTATGGAATTCTCCCCCGCCCCCATCATGATGAACTTACCAGCCCTGGAGTCATTTCCTTACTGAACTATAATTGCCATTTAATGTAATTCTTTCATCCCCTTTTAAAGGATTTTAATACTGAAGTCATATTTTCTCTTTTTCTCCTGGCCAAGTTTCTTTCCATTGCTTTCAGCTTTATTGTCTTTAGAAATCCTTTAAATTCTATGACAGAGCACTAGAGGAAATGAAGCAAGGAGCTGAGTATATACCACCGGAAACCAGCCCAGAGTTAATACCTACACCATTTCCCTTGAGTGTATGTCTGATTTTATAGCTTCATCCATTACACATGTGATGAAATGATTTGTGACTGATGGGAATGGAGAACTCCAGGATCCTTGCTCTCCCTCCACAAAAGGAGGTATGAAGGGACTCTCTGCAGTGAGGCAATGGATGCATTTCCCAGACACTCAGGGGCTCTTGTAAAGCCTTCTGGAGGGCATCCCTGTTCCATTGCTGACGGGCTGACTGGCAGTGAAAGCACACAGCTGACTGTCGATGAGAAAGGGTAGTGAGAGGAGAGGGAGTGGCCAAGGAAGGACAGAGAAGAGGGTAAAGCTCAGGAGTGTGCTTTGATACCAAATCTGGTAGAACGATTCTAGATTTTACCATCATCTCAGAGGACATAGCTAGTCCATGATGGTTAGCACAATCTGTGAGTATGGTTAGCACAACCTGTGAGTTTTATTAGAGGTCATAACACACATTATTTAACAAATGTCAATGTATACTCTTTTGCTCTCTGACTCTGAAACAAATGTGGGGAATTCCAAGTTCTTTTCTATGCAAGCAACTGGAAGAAGAACCTATAGCTCTTAATGCAATAGAGTTAAATTGTAGTGTCATAGGCTTGTGTCCTATGAAGCATGGTAGCTGCCAGTGTGGAAGATTCCAATCATCTGGTGTATGTTTCTTTCACTAAGGGAGACTGATCCTTAACCAAGGTGGTGCCTTCTTCCTAGGAGGCTGATCACAATCATTTTTAGAAATCAACTTTTTAAAAATAACAACCAGTAATTAGGAAATCCTGAATATCTTAATTACATCTCTTCTACAGAGGGTATAATCTGAGCCTCTCTATTCTCATTCTATCTTCAGAAGAGACAGAGAAGAGCAGGTCACCATCTTTAATGAAACAACTTTATGTAGCTGCTGGAGATTATTAAGCAACTCATCAGCTTGGGTCTTTACTTTAGTACGGAATAATCATTGTAACATTCATATGAAGTTACAGCTTTGAACACCAGTCAAGAGTGTTAATTTATTTCTTTGAACTGTCCTCTCTAGTTGTCAGTATTTTCATCTTAAAGTGACAAAGTCATAGTTAGGAGACCATGCAATATCAGAAAAAGCAGACATTCTTTGGCTCTCTCCCTTGCCCCCAACCACACAGACATATTCCTGCAGAGATGAAACAAAAAGTTAAATTGATAAATGAAAAAAGGGCAAGCATCCCAGGAGTGAAGTAACTTTACTCTTAAAGATGCTAGCCTAGGTCTTGCCTCGTATGTCATGCTTAAGAAATTTAGCCCTGAAAGGTTGGCAACAGGAATCTTTCCTGAATTGCTCCATGGGTAGGAAAACGCAAGTCAGTTCAGAACAAATTTGAAGAAGAAAAGTCATGTTTTTCTCACATTTTCAATGAATTAATTTGGTGAAATGTGCTGGATTTATAGTACTTAAAAGTAATTCTCACTCTCTCTAGGATATACATATTGATCTGAGGATGGTAAAAGTGGTGTCCCCTTGTAGCCTTAAATTGCTGTCCATTGGGTTGCAGTGGTCCTGTTACCAATCACTTTCTAGCTTTTGCTGAAACTACAAATTATTACCCAAAGTCAGCCTAGCAGATGGCTTTCAAAATTCATGAGAATAAAACAAAGACTCAACCTGGAAAACTTGCATTGGGTGTCATCCTTCTTTTCGCTCTTTCTCTCTCTGATGTGCTGTTCCCTGCCTCTGACTCATGCTTATTCCAATTGGATCAGTCCTAACTTTCTCTTTCAGGAACTCCTCTAGCACCTAAACATGATAGATACAGGACCACACCCCAGTATTGCATTGTAATCCTAAATTGTTCCCATATATACAGTAGTCCATAAAGAGCAGGTAAAAAGAGGATAGAAAGAAGTTTGCTTATTAAGTCACCTTTAGTTCTTATATTTCTTGGGCTCTAAATTGTCTTAACCCTTCTCATGTCACTGCTTACTGATTTTGCGGTAATTTACTATAAATTAATCTCACATTTTCTTGAGACAGGGCTTTGATAATCCTAATTCAATGATACTAAAGTATAGAGTTAGATTTGAAATGTGTTAATATCTGTGATGAGCTACCTCTGGTTGGGTGCTTCTACAATATGGTACAGTGTATAATTTCATCAGGATGATAATTTTAAAATATCATGGTAGTACCAGCATTTTATCTTAATTATCATTTATTATCTTAATATGACACATTCATAGTTGGGAGACAATGACTTTAATGCCTAAAATATCCAACAACAAGTGTCAATTTTCTAATTGACATTTTTTAATTCACAAAGTATGTTCCTGTGTTTTAGGAGTGTATTCCTTTTTCTTATCACAATATATAACTCATGAATGAAAAAAAGTGTGGTGTATGGGTATATTAATATTTCCTGAGTTTTCTTTCTTAAAAAAATGATTGCATGTGATAGCTCAAAATGAAATTTTGAAAGCTTACTAAATTTTAGTCAAGTAGCAGTTGGACTTGGTGTATTTTATTATGTATTTTTAAAAATCCCGGGTTCAGGATAGCGTAATACATAGTTGTCAAAAATTTTAAACAAATAAATAGAAGAAAAAAGTGAGATTATTGCCTAATTCTGGGAATAATAGGCCAAAGAAGGAAAGCTTTAATTAGCCAATTTTCATACAGCACTGATTATATCACTTTTATACATAAGATTGCAGACCAAACATTGATGTCTAATAATAGTCAATCAGAATTGAAGCAAATAGAAGGTCTCATGAGCCGTGACCTACAAGGCTGTTTAGTGATGGGGAGGAGAACTCTGTGGTTTTATTTTGATATTGGCCCCCTTTGAAAGATGCTCAACACCACAGGGGTTCATTTGAAGCAGCTGTAGCCTTCTGCTTTCCCATCTGTTTGCTTGGACTTCTTGTATTTTGATCAACATGTCAAATTCATGGCTTCTGCTGTCTTCCTAGACAAATCTTTTCATGACAAAGGAAAAACATCCCTGTCATATCTCAGATCTCTTTTACTGAGCTTCAAAGGGCAAATGGTTAGGAGCCATATGGCAAAGTCTGTTTTCTGTTAGATCTCTTGTTGGTCATTTTCCCTTCCAGCTCTAAACGAGCATAGTCCAAGATTCCACTCAACAGTGAGCCACACTGAATTCCTGAGGATGTGATCAAATCAAAACCCTATCTATGTGTGTCTGGAAAATAAAAAAAATGTAACAGAGTGCTACCAGGGCTTGATTATAATTCTATGTGAATAATCAAATTGTAACTGAAACGCTCTTTCTTCTAACTATACTTTAAAAACCCGTGTCTCAAGTTATTAGTAAATCAGGTATATTATATGATTCCAAGTTAGGCATTTTTTGATTTCTTAATGAAATTTTTTTATAGTTGATATGAAACTTCCCACTTAGAACAAAAATTAGAAAAAATGTTTGAAGAAAAAGGCATAAGAAACTGACTCAATTATTTAAAATACTTCTTGATAATATATGCTTAATCTTTGAGCATATTTAAAATAATTTATCAGAATATTTGTAGATTCTGAGTACAACTTAGAATAAATTTATATTATTTGAAAGACTTATATACTGATTTTAAGCAGTTTCTTTCTTTTACATTCCAAATGTTTAGTTGAAACAAACCAGCTATTCAAAATGACATTTCAAATATATATAATATATAAGATGTGTAATATGTAAGAAAGGGAAATAAATATTTGACCAAATTTTCAGAAATCTGAATTTATTTCTTCAATGCTACCTGATAGCCATCAAGTTTTCCACCATTATAGATTTCAGTGACTTATTTGACATTTTCTTCCTTACTATAGCCATAATATAACTATAGCCATCAATTTATTATTATTTTTATATGAGAACCTTTATATCTGGAAGGTCTAAAAGAGTTCCTGAACTTTTTAAACTCTATCCTTAGAATTTATTTTAGAATCTGTTCATCCAAATTTAAATAGGATTAAGCATGGTTATATTTTTACAGGGTTAAAAAGCAGTGGAATCCATTCTTTCCCTGTTAATGTTGAAGGAAATGGACCAAGGCCTCATACAAGAGTGTGGAATCAATGATTTAGAGTGCTGGGATGGTCCAGAAGAAGAGCATCTTACATTTGCTTCTTGGATGATGATCTGGAGCAAAGTTTCTTTTGAAATTATGTTGTATTTTGATACAGGCAATATTTGTCACATGAAGTCCTCTCTCTCTCTATTTTTTTCACTCCCCTCATCATTTCTAGACCCCACTTTTGTCCCTAAACAGTTTTTGTACCACCTTTATTGCTAGTTAGGAAACAGTGATCCAATAAGGCCGTTTTCTGAGAGCATTTCTTCTTCCAGAAGTGGTTGTGTTATCTAGTATAGGTCCAAATCTATGATCTAAAAGGCTTAGGACCAGATAAGTTTTGGAATTCAGAAATTTTACAAATTCAAATTCTGATAGGTGTCATGGTACATATACCCCTAATTTGTAATCAAATATACTCATATTTTTACAGTGAAATGTAACAACTAATTGGGATAAAGTTAATAAAGACTGCGTATAGTTTCAATTCAGATTTTTCCACCAAATGAACTGGGGAAAAAACCCAAACTTTCAGTTTCTTAGATTTCAGAATGACAAATGATTACAGACCTATAAAAACATCACAAGGAAATAAAACCAATTGAATGAATTTGTGGGGTTGGAATATGAGACAGAGGTGGGCCTTCCCCTTCTAATGTGTTCCAAAACATTGTTAAGTTTCTTCTTTTATCTACGGGAAATGAATACTAATGGGCACCTAACTTGTTCATTTCAGGAAGATTAAGAGCCTGTTTCCTAGGGTTTCTTTTCAAAAATTCTGAAAGCATGCTAACACCCCACTTCACCCCCAAATCCACACATATACACATCCATACAGAATCACACATTTTGAAGGTAAATGACAATAAACGTGTTTTACAAGATACATTCTTGAAAATGACAATAAATGTTAATTTAATTGTAGAATACAGATACCATGAAAAAAGCTCAGTTTATTTGAAATTGTAAAAGTGTAATTGTATTTAAGGATGAAGATGTTTGCTCTACTTTTTATTTAAATTTCCTTTAACATAAATTCTAGGAGGGGAGCACTTTTTAAAAACTGTTTCTGTGGGAAGAGAAAATGAATCTTTCTTTGATCCTTTTTGAAAGAAATTGATATTGGCTCTTGATATTACCACAGTCAGAAATGCATCGAGATCAATCAGAAAGAGCCAAATTCATGTCAACTTTAAAGGATAAAGAAGGTTTGAAGTCATAAAATGTGGTTTTTGGTAAATAAGTAACAACAAAAGAAATTTTCTTTAAAAACACAGGGTGGTTAGAAAATACCCATGTGCACTCAACTACTTTGGAATGAGCATGAGACCTATTTAACCAAAAATTACTCCTTATTCCAACAATTCAGAGAAAAGTACAATTTTACCATTCATGTTGATGTTCATACATTTTAGTAAGCAAAGGTCCCATGGGGACAGCGTTGTTCTGCATATTACTTTTACTGATTTCAGTTTAGGAATAAAAGCCACTAAGACTTCCATGAAAAATTAATCACTGTTCTGGAAGAAATACTTCAGAAAACATTGGAATGGACATTTTTTTCTCTGTAACCCAGAGTGGGGTCAAAGATTATTTTAACTCCTCCAAGGTGCTTTGGATACACCAAGGAGTTTATTCTGAGTCACAGAGCAATTGAGGTGAATTGATTTTATCTTGACCACTGGGTAGCACTAGAGGAAACGGAATGGACTCTTGGTAGTGTTGCTTAATGTAGTCTGGTCCAGCTGCTGGGAAAACAATGCAAAAGTCACCAAGAGTGAGGCTGAAAGAGGCCGTGAGAAGTCTATCTTTTTTGCAAGGCTGGTGTGTAGGGCACTAATACAAAGGTGGTACTGAGGGTGGTACTCAAGGGAGTCTAGAGTAACAGCAACTGAAAGCAGGAGGACATAACAGGTTAGCATCAAAGGTCACTGTGGGCATAAAGAGAAGTTTCAAGTGAAAATCCAGCCAATGCCATTGGGAGAAAAAGGGATGCTGCAGCTATGGAATCAGGTCATAAGAAAGTGGAGTGGAGAGCCCAGTTACCCTGGAACGAAAGCACTGGAAAGATTGCTAAAGAAAACAACATCTATGTGCTTAGTCTGGTGTGGCCAGGGAAGCAAGGGGCACATAAAACAGGCCCCTGGTGGCAGGACACTGGACACGTGGTCTTTTGAGGGCTTTTCCAGTACTATTTTTTGATTTCTAAGCAAAATTCAGGGAGGATGTAACAAAATCAAGTTTCCACTGTCCAAAATGAAAGATTTTTATGCCTGAGGTCTTTTATTATGTGATTACTGAGTTTTCCGCTTCTGAGCTTTGTTTTCATTGGTCAAGAAGCATGAAGTGGAAGGAAACCGTCTATCAGTTCCTGCAGCTCTTCCTCTGGGACAGACGTATCAGATGGGCAAGCCTAGAGAAATACAGTATCCCAACAATAGCACTGCCAATGTGGAGAGCTAGCCTTCCCTCAGGCAAGAGATTCCCAAAACAGGTACATGGCGCGGACTTCAGAGATGTTTGTTAGTGGAAGAACCTGAGTGGTTCAGAGAATTGAATCCTGGCATGTTTTATTTTAACTGAGGCTCCTGTTGGAAATAATTCTTAGATGCCTTGAGAAGTCCTATCATGTAGAGGAAGCCAATTAATTATAGGATCAAAGACTCAGATGAAGGGTGACTTGATCCAGAGGATATGAGTAATGCTTTTCAAATGGAAGTTTTGAATTACACTCATCTGTCTCCACCATCCCCCAGGTAAAAATATAATATGAAGTTAAATTTCTCCTGAAAAGATGGCTTTATTTGTGCTTATTTTGATACTAAATATTTCCACTTATTCTTTTGACTCTAGTGCTATATAGCACGAGGCCAAATGCTACCTCTCTAGAAGAATTCTTTGTAATCTAGTAGAAGGTACACTGGGTGATGTCCTTCACATAAGACTCCCCAATTACAGTTCTTGCTATCCCAAATCAGGTTCAAGTCTAGTTCCCAGGATCCCTTTTCAATCAAAGAGCCACTTCAAATTTCCTCTTAAATAGAAATTCTGTGCTGGCTGGAAATAACCTTACAATATCTGCCATTGCTTTTATAAATTTTCCTGAGATGATTTTGTAGTCATAATTGTGAGAAAGAAGTTTAATAGTTTATTCCTTCATTGAGTCCAGAATACACTTGTTACTCAGGGCAGTTGCCAACTCTCTCTAATCATCCTCTCATGTAGCTGACAAGTTGATAATATTAAAAAATATATATAAAGGGCCATATGTTTGTGGAATTGGCAGGTAAACATTGAATTGGTAGGTTACCAATGGGAACCTCTGTATTTCCCTTCTGACGTTCTATGATTAATCTTACATTTCTTAGATTACAGGGATATTTAAGAGCTAAAATCACTTTTGGACACATATGCAGTATTGAACTCAATTTGGCCACATAACCAGAAATCACAGGGACTAAAAACTCTTTTAATTTTGTGTAATAAAACTGAGCATTTTTTCCTCTTTGTAGTTTTCAATTTTTTTTTCAAGCAGGAATGCCTAAATTTTAAAAGTTTTGAAAACTGACTCATGTTGAGTGAATATCCAGACACTCCCAGATAGAGAAAACGTCAAGGCTCCAAGATTTGAAGATTCCTTGCAGCATCTCAATGAGATTGTGATGTCTTCTTGCCTTCACTTGTAACATGTTACCATCTAGATGTTCTATGGGAATCCTGCCAGGACTAATTTCTGATCCAAGCATGAAAGAGTCACATAAGAGTAAAACTATTGAAGATAAATCTTTAATTCTGAGTAGCTTACACTTCATTAAAGTACTTATGTGTTAGAATTCTAGTGATGGTTTAAGGGACCCACAGCCTGAAGTTCACTCTTTTTCTGTGTTCTGTTCCCTTAAGTCTCTGCAGAACCCTCCAGGCTGGATTCAGAATGTTTCTGATTCATCTGTCCAACTAGCACTATTGATGAAAACTGAGAGATACTAGGCAGACACAAGATGGCAGTAGCATACCATGTAAACCTTTATGATTTGATCTCAGGGATTAGAGTTGTATTAGAAATCAGAATTATTTTTTCACGGTTATTTTTATCCCTTTTTGGGGGGGTCAGGGGGCGGGTCATGGACCTCTTTGAGAATCAGATGAAAATAAATGATGGTTTCTCTCCATCCCAACCACTATACATGTATGCATATATAAATTACTGATGAAGCTCTTCCATAGACTCCTAAGGATGAAAATACCCAATTATAAGTCCGGTTCTATGAATGCTAACATATCGTCAATTTGAAAATAAATACACAAAAGGAACAGAAAGATACAAAATGTTCAGAAATTTAAGTATCAAGGGAAAACAGACTCAGAAGTCCAGGCCAACTTTTATAGTATTTCATCTTCTGTGCTCTCTTTCTAAGGAAGACTGATAAACTGGAAACCTCTAAACATTTGTATTGTTTCTTAGCACTTTCCACTATAAGAGTAGAGACACATAAATTAATTTGGTGATTATTTCTTTGTTATTGATGGGTTCTTTTTTGTTTGTTTGTTTTTTAATCCCATAAACGATCATTTTACAAAATGTTGATTGTTTCCTTCTATGAATTATCTGAATTCAAAAGCACACACAACTTTTCCTAGCTGCTAAAAGATGTAATTTTTAAAAATTATGAGCTTGTATTCTTTTATTGTTCTTATTATTGTTTTTAAAAATATAGCACAATATAATCTCTGTGGTCTAAGTTATCAATCAGTAATTCAGCAATTCAGATGTATAAATACATCCTAAATTTAAAAATATGTTTAAAATAAAATAAAATTTCAAACAGAATAGCACATGGTTTCAATTAAAGTTTTGTTATTTGGCTCTACAAACCTTAGTAAAAATCCTGAGGAATGAGTTCTAAGTCTGGCACAGGTACAGATAAAGTAACCAGCTTCCATGATTGGTTTGTGCAAACTTGGAAAAAAATAGAACGGGGGCGGGGGCACAGCTGATTATTCTAGAATTCTGATTCAGAGTTACAACTTTCAAGTTGGCAAGGATATACTGGAGATTTCCCAGAAGCAAGCAGCTACCCTGGATTTTACAGAACACCAGGGGGCAGAATTGCTCTTTTCAAGTTCTGCCCCGAATCAAAATTTAGAAAGTTTTGTAAAGAGCAACAATTGTTGAGACACTAAATATCCACAAACTTTAAGGTGATAATATATGTAACAAAAGAAAAAATGTAATATGAAAAGCACATTATACTAGCTTCTTGTAATTTACATAAAGAAAGTGAAATGTTATGATAAGTTTTTTGAAAAAAAATGTTTAGAAAGTTACTAGAGGGTCACAGTGAATCATTCTCATATTTTAACAACTACTTGTGTTTTTTTATGAGTTGCAATAATGGTTATAAAATTTAAAGTTAGAAAAGGTATACTCAACAAGTATGATTTTAGTATATAATTTTAGGTGAAATTTCATACAAAGTCTAAAATGTATATTGACACCAGATTTTCTTATCTAAAAATACAAATTTTGTTTATTACACAAATATATCAAAACATCTTATAATTATGGAAAAGATAGCAACACAATATGACGCGAGGACCATACACCTTCAAAACTTCAGTATTGGAGAATTATGTAATCTATAATAAATGTTAGTCATTCTAGTAGATATGACACAAAGACGTTTCCCTAAATTTATCTGAAAGTGTTAAATCAATAAGTTTATTTATCAGATATCACCATGTAAAATATTTTAATATTTTTATATTGTAGCAGAGATTATCAGAATTTGTGTATTAATATGAACAGTACGCTGAAAAAGTAAATTCTCTGATTGAAGAGATATACACAGCCCCTGTTTTATTTTCACATGAATGTTTATGAAAATGTAACTTATAACTGAATCACTTTGCTGTACACCCGAAACTAACACAACATTGTAAATCAACTATACTCCAATAAAATATAAAATTTTTTAAAAATTAAAATAAATGTTATTGGAGGTCAAACAATAAACTTAAAGACTATAAAGAGGGTTAAATTTCTGAGACCTAAAAAATGCTCTCAAGTCCTCAATTTTGGAGTGTGAAGAGACGGTGTCCATCAGGCCTGGACAATCCTTTAGTTGATGTGAGCTCCAGGGTGCACCAAAACCCAGGGTTCTGGGACAGGAAGCAACTTCCGTCAAGTTGGTTGATGGCCACACAACATTCACCTAACTATTGGGAAAAACCAACAGGGCATTTTTCTTTTCTGCAGGTCTGCAGCTACTTCCTTGACTTTTTTTTTTTTTTTTTAACTTAGTTCCCTGACCAGGGATCAAACCCTATCCCCCTGAAGAGTCTTTAACCACTGTTCCACCAGGGAAGTCCCACTACTTCCTTGACTTTTGACTTCTTCAGGGCACTGGAGATGGTAATATGGGCAGTCTCCAACCTTTTACCTCAGCATCAGGTTACTTGCTTTACACAGCAAGGATCACAGAAAGATACGGTGCTTTCCTCCAACCTGCAGCCTGGTCAGTGAGTTTGGAACCTCTTTTGGCTATATTCTCACATGGGCAGGGGTTACTTCTGTCAACCTCTCCTCTTTCCTCCACTTACTGCAGCTCTACCCCCATAACCACAGGATGGAATGAGAGTCTGAACTAAGAGAGGACATCACCTCCTAGTGCCCCACTTGTGCAAGCAAGTTTAGGGTGCCTCTGTGAACCCATATTGGCCCAGGAGAGAGGAAAGCTCTTCCATTTGTTGTTAGCATTTGCTCACAAATACCCTTAAACACCTGAGAGTGGGCAATTCCACTTTACTATCCCCATCCCTCATCCCCAGCTACATGAGATAGAAATAATGTGTTTCCTTGGGTCTGTCAATAACCAGAGAGCATCTGAAAAAATCAAATATAATGTACTTAGAAAGACAGATTTAGTCTAATCAATACATGATTTACGGTGGGGATAAAAGGTCAGAATATCTGAAAGATAGATTTAGAGTGGTCAGTATAGGACACCTGTATATAGACTAGCATATATAGAGAAGTGATAGCTTTGTTTTTTAAATTATTTTTTTAACAAAGGAGAATTTATACTTATGCATAACAATGTGTTGATTTGCCATTTGGTCTGTGGGATGTGAATGACTTAAGTGAAGAGAAAGAGAATTATAATTTATTGAGGATATACCATGTTCTACCCACTATGCTATTCATTTTATTCCCTTTATGTTGTGATAGCTTCACAATAACTCTCTGAGGTCCCATCATGAAACCCACAAAGGTTTGGTCTCTATAAGTAAGACTTTAGCTTATTGATTTTTCTTTCTCCTTCCTATGTTCACCTGCTGTTTAAAATATATATATATAAAAAGCCTACTCTATGGTCATTAATATTGATGGTATAAAAATCATGATCTCTCTCACGTGTGTTGGGTCTTACACAAATGAATATATCTCCATTAGCAGAATTTCTAGTCAGTGGCTGAGAGGGAAATGGTTTTAGGTGAGAGGAAACAGTGTGGGCCAGGATAACACTAACAATACCTATATCTCTCTAGGCATAAAGTATGTGTGTCACAAAGGAAGTCGTCAACAAAATGAACAAGCAACCTATGGAATGGGATAAAATATTTGCATATCATATATCTGTTAAGGGGTTAATATCCAAAATATATAAAGAAGTCATAAAAATCAATAGCAAATAAATAAATAGGGACTTCCCTGGTGGCGCAGTGGTTAAGAATCTGCCTGCCAATGTTGGCGACATGGTTTTGAGCCCTTGTCTGGGAAGATCCCACATGCCACGGAGCAACTAAGCCCGTGCGCCACAACTACTGAAGCCCGCATGCCTAGAGACTGTGCTCCACAACAAGAGAAGACACTGCAATGAGAAGCCCGCACACCGCAGCGAAAAGTAACCCCTGCTTGCCACAACTAGAGAAAGCCCACACAGAGCAATGAAGACCCAATTCAGTCAAAAATAAATAAATAAATAAATTTATTTTAAAATAAACATATTTTTTTTAAAAAAAGAAAGAAATAATCCAATTGAAGAATGGGCAAAAAACCTGAAAAGACATTTTTTTCCCAAAAAGACAAACAAATGGCCAACAGGTACAGGAAAAGATGATCTATATCACTAATCATTAGAGAAATGCAAATCAAAACCACAAAGAAATACTACTTCATACCAGTTAGAGTGACTGTTATCAAAAAGACAAGAGATAGCAAGAGTTGTTGAGTATGTGAAGAAAATGGAACCCTCATGGACAGTTGGTGGGAATGTAAATTGGTGCAGCCACTATGGAAAATAGTATGGAAGTTCTTCAAAAAATTAAAAATAAAACTACTATATGATTCAGCAATCTTACTGCTAAAGGAATTAAAAACAGTGTCTCAAAGAGACATCTGCACCTCCATATTCATTGCAGCATTATTCACAATAGCCAAAATATGGAAACAGCAGATGTTGTCAACAGATGAATAGATAAAGAAGATGTATGTAGTATGCATATTACTCAGTCATGAGAAAGAAGGGTATCTTGTCATTTGGGAAAACATGGATAGACATTGAGGACATTATGCTAAGTGAAATAAGTCTGATAGAGAAAGACAAATACTGTATGATACCACTTATATGTGAAATCTAAAAAAGCTGAACCAATAGAAACAAAGAGTAGAATGGTAGTTACCAGAGTGGGAGGTAGAGAAAATGGGAGATGTTGGTCAAAGAGTATAAATTTCTAGTTATAAGATGAATAGATTCTGGGCATCTAATGTACAGCATAGTGATTATAGTTAATAATACTATCTTACATACTTGAAAGTTACTTGGAGAGTAGATCTTGGATGTTCTCACCACACACACAAAAATAAATAGTATTTAGGTGATATGATTTAGGTGTTACCTGATGCTGTGGTGGTAATTGTTTTACAATATATGTCTATTAAATCAAGACACTGTACCTCTTAAACTTGCACATCATTATAGGTCAATTACATATATCTCAGTAAAGGTGGAAAACAATCAAGTAGGTGTGTCATGTCTCCACATTAACTGTTTGAACATGTTTTCTAACATCTCGCAGATCAGTAACTAGTATGATACAATTTTACCTATTCTAATAGTGAGGTCAACTTAATTAAAAAGAAAAATGGGGGCTTATCTTTTCTCTTTGAGCTTGTGTTCAATCTTCAGTCTCTGAATTCTAAGTCTTTGAAGAATCCCCTTACATCCTAGTTGAGTAACTAAAAAATGTTCAGTTTCTCACTATATCCATGAGTTAACGTGAGTACAGCTGATGTACAAAACACCCATAATGGTTTAAAAGAGCCCAGAACCGTTTGAGATGAAAGAAACAGACTAGTGTTATATGGGTGTTCTGTTTAGATTTATATTAACAAACCGTCTCAAGTAAGAGCTAGAAAGGTACTTTTCAATTTTAATCCAGTTCAAAACTGCAACATCTCTGTTTAAGACTGAACATCTCCCTGAATTGTGTTTGCCAGATTTTATAGTTCTAAGAGAGAAAAACATTTACCAAAGATTCTTGGTCAACACTATTTAAATCATTTTGATGTAAATTTTTCCTTGACATATTTCCAAAGTTTTCCTCCAAAACAAGCGTTTCAAAATAAAAGAGAAGGGCTTCCCTAGTGGTGCAGTGGTTGAGAGTCCGCCTGCCGATACAGGGGACACGGGTTCGTGCCCCGGTCTGGGAGGATCCCACATGCCGCAGAGCGGCTGGGCCCGTGAGCCATGGCTGCTGAGCCTGCACGTCCGGAGCCTGTGCTCCGCAACGGGAGAGGCCACAACAGTGGGAGGCCCGCATACCGCAAAAAAATAAATAAATAAATAAATAAATAAAAATAAAAAAAAATAAAAGAGAAGTATGTTTAAAATCATGAATAAAAATGAAAACATTTGAAAAAATGTCCGGAGGTCTGAACTCAAATATGCTAATTAGTCTTATCAGTCCAATATATTTTGCCAAAACAATCTTCTGCTTGATTTTAGTGTTATTTTTCAGTGAAGATCAGTTTTTGGATATCTTTCATAAAGAATGAGAAAGAACAAGGAAAACAATAGAATGAAGAGCTATTTGCATATGATATGACAATGCATGGGATTATTATTTCACTTCAGAACATTATATACAGATTTGGGTACAATTCTAAATGGAGAAGACTGTATATGGTTATTTCTACTTGAATATTCATCAAACTTATTTTTATTATTTCACCATGGAATAGATTCTTTTATAAACACTACTTTCTTATTCTACCTAGATTCCCACACTCAGAATACTGGTATGTGTTTATGGATGTGAACAAAACTAACCAAATACAATCTACGAAATTATGGGGAAGACATAGAGAAAGAAAAAAGTAAGCTCAAAGTAGTCAGGAAGGTAAGTATGTAAGAGAATGTCCTTGTTCTTGAGAAGTAGGTGTTAAAATGGTCAGGGAATAAGGAAGTGTGATGTCTGCAACTTAATCTTAAAGGTTTAGATTTATATGTATATATTATTATATTATTTACATGTATATTTAAAGAGAGAAGAAGAGAGGAAGAGAGAGAGCATGAGTGAGCAAGTTGGCAAAGTGTTAATTGTTAAACATGGCTGGAGGAAGCAAGAAAGTTCTTTGTAAATTTTTAACAACTTTTCTGCAACCCAGAAGTTATTTTAGGATAAAATATTAATGTATAAAATAGCAACATGAAATAAAAAATCATTAGGAGTTGACAGTAGGAAACAGAAGTTCTATTGCATTTAATTGCTTTGACAGTCAATTTCTTCAGAGATGTTCTCTCGGTGAATTAGAACTCTTTTTCCTTGCATCAGGAAAACTCTGACATCAAACATAATATATAACAAATATAAATCAAATAAACATGGAGCTAGCATGATTAAACTGGAAACATGGGACATTTAGCTTCTCTTCACCTTTTTAATCCTATATTGGTCTCTGTTGTAGCTCAGGCTGCCATAACAAAATACTATAAACTGAGTGGCTTAAACAACAGAAATTTATATTCTTACAGTTCTGAAGGCTAGAAGCCCAAGATCAAGGTTCTGGCTAATCTGTTTCTGGTGAGAACTCTCTGTCTGGTCATCTCACTATGTTCTCATATGGCCTTTCCTCAGTGCTTGCATGTGGAGAGAGAGAGAAAAAGAGAGCTCTCTGGTGTCTCTTCTTATAAGGACACTAATCCTGTCAGAACACAATCCCACCCTTAGGACTTCATTTCACCTCATCACTTCCTTAGAGGCCTCGTCTCCAAATATAATCCCATTGGGGTTAAGTCTTGAGGATATGAATTTTGGAGGGAAACAAACATTCAGTCTATAACAAAGAAAAGAAAACCAGGTTCTCAAGAAACAGAGAATCAATACTTTATACTATATGCTAAATTGTTTTTATGGTGTAGAGTACAATTATATGGGATAATATTCCTGACTCCAGCCCATACTTCTCTCAGCAAAGCATCATCCTATATTTTATTGTGACGCTATTTTCTCAAAAATCTGTAGCAAGTGAAGTACCCCACATGGTTTCCTTATTCTTGTTTTCTATGACTTGGTTAATATATTTGCTATGATAACATAGTATGAAGTATCATCATGATATATTATGGCTTTTATTTCCTTAGTGTTGATTCCATTTATATTCTGTTTTGTGTTAAGAATTTAGTCATCTGGGCATTATATAGGCTGATTCTAAAAGTTGAAAAACATAAATTGCAATTAAATTGGCATGTCTATGTAAATAACTTTTACAACATTATCAAGTGGTGTGATATAATTATGACTCCTTTTCTACAATGACAACCCCATTGATACTGCTAGGAGAATGTTAAAATCAATTTTTACTTCTTACTGAGTTTCAGATACTAAAAATCATGACCCATTTTTGTTTTCTTCATATTTTTACCTTTTTTTTTTTTTTACTACCTGGGGTTTCTAAATGCTTTCATTTTGTTTTGTTTTTCTTGTTGTAAAAAATAAACATATGTTTTCTTTGTCACATCTTCTAGCTTTATGCTCATTCTATCTATTGCTTAAAATCCATTCTATTTTTCCTATAGAAGGTCACTGGCTTCCTGTTTTAATTTGGACAAGTAATTTGATATGTGGACCATAATTGCTTATGCAGATGTTTGTTTTACTTGGAGTTTTGGATTGATTTCTTTTATTTCAAGTTTTGATCATAGCCTTGATTTTATCTCTTCTCTCAGTCATATTACCTGTTCTTCAGAGTTTGTTTGTTTGTTTTGCCTGGAGACTTTTCTGCTGAAGTCCATGTTCTTATGATCTGTCTGAACTGGTTACTTTCTGATTTACACACCTATCATCCTGGGTCAAAAATTCATAAGTTTCTGGGTTGTTGAATTCACCCCTTTATTGATCTAATGTTGTCTTTATTTTTGACACTCCCCCTCTCATTTTGATGCAGTATATTCTATAAGTTAAGGTTCAATCAGAGAAGCAGAGCCAACATAGATGAAAGAATAAATTCTTGGGATCAGACCACATATATTAGTGGGAGCTGGCAAAGAAGTCTATGGAAGACTGTTGCCGTTTTATCTGGTGGTGGACCTGAAGTTGTTGTAGGTCTACAAGGTTAGTAGTTAGGGAAAAAAGTTGAATATGGAGTAGAAGAGAGAACAAAAACCAACTGGAATCTATGAGAAAAAATTGGAATCCACGAGGAAAAACTGGAACCAACGTCTGAGTCTTACCTCCTCCAATCTTGATGATATGAGTGTCCTACACTAGGAACAGATACCCTCCACCAGGGAGCAACATCTATACCTGAAGCTAAGGAAGAGATCTGGCAGGATCTGAAAGAGCTGTGGGTCTGGCTGCCTCTGCATTCCACAAGGTGACTCAGCAGATCAGCGACAATGTATGTGAGCTGCAAGGTTCTTGACATCTGCTAATGACCTACAGAGATTAACAGCCACTACTTGGCTTCCACTGTCCAAGTCTTGTGCAATTTCTCTTTTGCCCTACCCTCATCCAGAAATAAATAGGAAACAGAATTCTGGAAGACCTAGTTCTAGCTTAACTAAGTTGACACCGTAGAAAGATACCATAGTCTTCGCATTATCAACTTGACATTCAACTTGAGTTTTTTTTTTTTTTAACATCTTTATTGGAGTATAATTGCATTACAGTGATGTGTTAGTTTCTGCTGTATAACAAAGTGAATAAGCTATACATAAACATATATCCCCATATCTTCTCCCTCTTGCGTCTCCTTCCTACCTTCCCTATCCCACCCGTCTAGGTGGACACAAAGAACTTGAGTTTTTTAACTTCCAAATAAAGACATAGAAAAATCATGTTTCTTGCTAACAACAGAACACATGATAACCATCTCACAAGAAGGGAAAACAATATCCCTCTGGCCATCTTTGGATAAAGCTCTTTTCTTTTCTAGATTTCACATTCCCTCTTGGAAGCTCTGAGCTTAAATGTTGAGATATAAGGTTAATTATTATTAATTATGCATATTTTATGTTAGTGAGGGAATGAGAGAATAATATTTAATTTTTTTAAATTTAAAACATCAGTTAATATATAACTAATATATTCATGTTAATGTAATGAAGAATATTCATAACAGTATAGTTCTAATTTCTTCAACTTATGTTGTCATTGTGCATTTTTGAAGATTAGAATGGAATTACCTGTCTTCCTCGTCATAATGTATGCTCTGTAAAAGGAAAGACTATATTGGAATTGTTTATTACTTTATCCCCAAGGACAACAGCTGACACAGAGCAGGTATTTAGATAGCATTTGATTAGTATTGCACTGTTTGTGTATGCATGTGTTTGTGCATATGTGTAAATGTGCACATACCTTGATGTTCTTGGATGTTTTAAGAAGAACAGCTTTCAAGTTGAATGCTGCCTGAAGAAGTTGAGCTATGGTACAGATAGGATTTCACATGCAATTTCCCAACATCTACACTAACTAATGTCCTCTCTTGCCCCTTTGTGCCATTTTGGTCTCCAGCTAAAGCCACTTGCAGTTCTGCTGTTTGAAGGTTTCAAGACTGCTTTGATGTGAATTCCCCTTCATAAATATTTTCTTTCTTTCTTTTTTTTTTTTTTTTTTTTTTTGTTCATTGGAGCAACCCAGTGAGGTATCCAGAACAGCTATTATTATTTTTCTAATTTACAATTAAGGAAAGATCCAGAAAAGAAGTTGTGTCATCAGTGGTCATAAGAACTCAAATTCAGGTCTTCTATTACTCGTGTTCCTAGCACTATAACATATTGGTATTTCACAATTTTAAATGTTTACTAATGGACTGAACTTGAATAACACACTAATGGAAACATCAAATGGATTTCCTCTTCCTACAGCTGTGGTTTTGAAACCACATAATATTGCTCAAGGGGCAAACTAAATGTAAGTTTCTCTGCTATAGTTCAGTAATATGACACATGATTAGAAACATATAAAAATTACCAAGAAAGTTAGTTACTGAAAGCATTTCTAGACATTTGGCATGACCCATTTTAGTGTTGCAAAGTGTTTTTGATTTTTGGTCTTTATTGTAAAGGATTTGGCTGTTATTCTGGCCCCTTTGTCACCAGTACTGACTCTCTGGGTATGTCCTTCAGAGTCCCTCCCTCTCATCTCTGTGGATTAGGAAACCAAAAGTGGTATCTCATTTTCTCTACTAAAGGACCTTCTTCAACATTTTGAAATGTTGATGACATTTACAGAACACAACCCTGAAAAAATAGCCATGTGCTTTGGGCTTGTCAAATTCTTACCCAAAGCAAGTATTCAATATGCAAAGAGAGATTTTAAAAATGCCAGCACAGTCATTTTTAATTAGTGGACATTCTTTGTCAGGAAGGTAGGGCTTCACATTTCTTCAGGTATGAAGTTATATATGAATATGTTCTGTCTCTTTCTACTTAAACAAACAAACAAATAAATAAAACCTCTTCATTTTATAATTAGACTAGAGTGAACTTAACTTCAAATTCTGATACTCAGATTTTCTGGGAACAAGTCATCATTCTATTAAATCTGTTCCTCATTACAAGGGGTATCTATTACCTGAATAAATGTTTTCAAGGTCTTTTTCCATGGCATGCCTTTGCCGTGAGCCAGGCACTGTGGCATTGTACACCATTACCAGATTATCCAAAGGAGCTCAGAGAGTTCATAACACAGTGATGATTTTCTTTATTCTGAAATATCATTTACCATCTCTACAAGGGAGTACCTAGATTGATTTTTGCTTCATGTGTTTCTATATTTTCAAAGTTAAAGGATTGTATATTTCTTATTGTCTGAACGTCCAGAAGCAAAAAGAGAAGTTCATTAAACAGGCTCCCAAAAAACAAATTTGGACCAAAACACTTAGTACTAAATCCTATTTGGTTATAAAACCAGTATTAAGCAGGTGGCCACCAGGAATCTAATTGTTCTTGCTCATGATAGAATTCTGGAATAGATACTAATTGTGTGGTTTTGCCCTCCCTGGGCTCCAGCATCCTGATTGTAACAGTCAGGTAAATCTATTTTCTGTAATCAACATCTCATGTTGAGTTAGTAAGCCTTCATCTTCTCTGTGGTTTGATCCCTTTTGCCTCAGCAAAATCGTTGCATTCTATTTGCCCTAACATGAGTCATTTCCTTGTCTCAAGGACCTTATTTTAAGTCATGGATGCATAACTATGTATGCATTTGATCAAAGTTTCCTCCCAGTATGATTTTAAAAATCAATCTCTCTCAAGAGAATTTCTGCTTCAGGAAAGATAGAGTATATGTACTCCTACTGAGTACAACTGAAAACCCCAGACATTATATATAAAACAAACATAAAAATACTTTGAAAGATGAAGAGAAGAAGGCAGACTAGCTAAGAATCTTGAAACCCAAAGAATGACATGGTGATGAGTTCGTGTGTTTTCTTTTTGCCTCATATATCTCAAACTTGGAACTGAAGAAGCTGGAAACCCAGAAATGCCAACAGCTGTGGAAACAAAAATCCCCAACAAAAGACTGCTCTCTGTAGCCAAAGGCCCAGGAAAGGGGCAGACTTGCAAGAAAGAAAAAAAAAAAAGATAATAATTGCTCTACTCTGGCCAAACATCATAGAGAAATCTGTGGTCTTACCCCAAGCCCAGACAGCAAAGGCGAAGTGAGGGGCCGAGATTTCCACTCTTGTTCGATGGTGGAAAGGTACCCCAAACTATCTCTTGGGTGGTGTCAGAGAAGGCTGAGTAGGAAGTTGTAACTTTAATCCCTATTCTGGGAAATGAGTCACCCTTGTTGGGATTTCATCCTCACCTGGAGATAAAGAGAATCTCTCCACTTCCTTTTTAGAGGAGAGTCAGGACTTTCACCATTGTCCACATTACCTTCACTGTGGTGTCAATGGAGGCCACATGAGAAGCAATAATAAAGCACACTACTTTTCTCAGCCAGGATGATATCAGGGGATGTCTAGCGGGGGAGGTGGAATTCCACATTCATCCAACAGTACGAAGAATTGCCTCTCCCCCTTGGGTGATAATGGAAGGTAGATGGGGAACTTGGACTTCTATCCCCATCTGGCAGTAACAAGTAGGCATTATCTCCTGTCTGTGCAGAGACAGCTAGCTAAAACAGGCTTCAATAAGACCAGAGTCTCATAACATAATACTGAAAATGTCCATGATTTAATAGAATACCACTCATCATGCCAAGAAACAGGAACATCTCTAACTGAATAAAAAAAGACAATCCACAGATGCCAATAACAAGACAATGAAGATATTACAATTATCTGACAAAAATTTCAATATAGCCTTCACAAAAATTCTTCAACAAGCAATTAAAAGCACATTGAAAATAGAAAGTAAAAAGTACCAGCAAAGAAACAAAAGCTATAAAGTAGAGCAAAATGAAAATTTTAAAACTGAATAATATAATAGCCAACCCCACCTCAAAAGAAAATAAAATCCTCAAAAACCTCAATGAATGGGCTTTATAGCAGAATGATGAGTTCAGGGAATAGAATCAGTAAATTGGAAGACAGAGCAATAGAAATTACTCAATCTGGTATTATAAAAAATATTAAATATTCATGTCATCGGAGTTCCACAAGGTGAGGAGAAAGAAGGTGGAGCTAAAAAAAAATCCAAAGAAACAATAACTAAAAACTTCCCAAATTTGGCAAAAACTATAAATGTACAGATTCAAGACACTAAGAAACAGGTTATCCAAACATGATAAACTAAGAAACATTCACACCAAGACATTTCATAGTTAAATTTCTGAAAACTAAAAGTAAATACAAATCTTAAAAGCAGCTAGTGAGAATTGAAATCTTACCTATAGTAGAAAAACAATTTGAACAACTTTAGATTTCTTAGCAGAAATCAGTGGCACAGCATTTTTTTTTACATGTTGGAAAAAAAAATTGTCAACCCAGAATTCTATATGAAGTGATCATTCCCATCAGAAATGCAGAGAAATTATGATATTTTCCAAGGAAGGAAAATTAAGATAAGTACTTTATCAGCAGAAGTCCTATCCTAAAAGAATGTCTCGATAAAGCTCTCTGTATTATTTTGGGTTACCATAACAAAATACTACAGACTGACTGACTTAACATTTATTTTCTCATAGTTCTGGGGCTTGAAGTGTGAGATCAGAGAGCCAACATTGTCAATTTCTGGTGAGGTCTCTCCTCCTGCCTAAAGAAAGTGGCTGCCATCTCACCATGCATGCTCACATGACCCCTTTTCAGTGGAGAGAGACAGAGAGACAGAGAGCAAGCTAGAAAGTGATTGCTAGTTCTTTGGTGTCACTTCTTATAAGGTCACTAATCCTGTCATATCAGGACCCCACCCTTAGGATCTCACTTAACCTTAATTACCTGCTTAGAGACCCTATCTCCAGACACAGCCACACTATGGATTAGGTCCTCAATGTATGAATTTTGGAAAGACACATTTCAGTCCATAGCATTCTCTAAACAAAAAGAAACTGATAAAAGAAGCAAACTTGGAATATCAGGAAGGAAGATATAGCATGTTACAAGCAAATATATGGGTAAATAAAATATATTTTATGTCTCCTCTTGAGCTTTCTAAGTCATGATTGATGGTTGAGGCAAAAATTATAACACTGACTGATTCAGTTGTACTAAATATATGGGAAATATTTAAAACAATTATAAACAGGAGAGGGAAAAGTGATGTAAAGGGAGGTAAGCTTCAACACTTCACTTGAACTGGTAAACATTCAACATTAGTAGAAATGATATTATACAGATATATACTGTAATACATAAAGCAACCACTAAAAAGCTATATCAAGATATATACTAAAAATCTTGATAGATAAATCAAAAGGAAATTCTTAAAAATTGTCACATTACCTATGGGAAGACAGGTAAAAGAAAACAGACAGAAAATAAAACAAGACCTAAATGACAGACTTAAGACCCAAAATATTAATAATTACATTAAATATACCAATTAAAATAGAAAGATTCATAAGGTAGATGAGAAAACATGACCAAGCTACATTCTGTCTATAAAATACTCACTTTAAATATAATAATATAGGTAGGTTAAAAGTACAAACATGGAAAATATATGTCATGAAACATTAATAAAAAAAGAAAAAGCAGGACTGGCTATATTATTATTACATAAAGTAGATTTCAGAATAAAGAAAATTGCCAGGGGCAGAGAAGGGCATTATATAATGACAAAAGAGTGAATACACCAAAAAAGTTATAGTAATGCTAAATGTGTATGCTTCAAGCAATAGAAGTGCAAACTATGTGAAACAAAAGATGATAGAACAGAAAAGATAAGTAGACAAATTCACAGTTTTGCTGGAGACTTCAGCATCCTTCTCTCAACAATTGATAGACCAACTAGACAGAACATCAACAAGGGTCTAGGAGAATTCAACAACATCAACTTTTAAGATCTGACTGATGTTTATAGAACATTTCTACACAACAGGAGAAGAAAAAAATTTATAAATGCCTCTGGAACATGTATCAAGACAGATCATATGCTGATCTAAGCAAACCTAGACAAATTTAAAATAATTAAAATACAAAGTGTGTTCTCTGATCACAATGGGATCAAACTAAAAACCAATATGATAAATATAAAAAGGAGAATCTCCAAATACTTGGAAACTAAACAGTGCATTTCTATGTAATCATTGGGTTAAAGGGGAAGTCTCAAGAAAAATTTAAAAAAAAAACACAAAATGAAATGAAAATAAAAATATATCATGTTTCTGGGACATAGCTAAATCAATACTGGAAAGGAAATTTATAACACTGAATACACACATTAGAAAAGAGCAAAATCTCAAATCTTCTCACCTCACAAATCTAGAAAAAGGAGAGCAAAAGAAACCTGAAACAAGCATAAGGAAGAAAATAATAAAGATAAAAGTATAAAGTAATAGAATTAAAAACAGAAAATTAATAGAGAAAATTAATGAAACAAAAGCTGGTTCTCTGAAAAATCAAAAAAATTGACAAACTTCTAGCAAGATGAACAAAGAAAAAAAGAGAGAAGATATAAATTGCCAATTATCAGGAATGAAATGAGGATATCAGTACAAAGCCTACAGAAACCAAAAAGAAAACTACTAAGAATTCTATTTATAAAAATTTGTCACCTGAGGTGAAATAGACACATTTCTCAAAGAGCACAAACTGTCACAACACTCCAATCAGTAGTAAATAATTTGCATAGTCCTGTAAATATAAATAAAAGTTAATTGTAACTAGATAAAGTTTGAATCTAAACTCCTAAGAAAAAGAAATCTCCAAGCACAGGTGGTTTCCAGAGAATTCTACTACATTTTTAAGGAATTAACACCAATTCTACAGTCTCTTCCAGGAGAAAGAAGTGAACATTTCTGATTTTTTTATGACATTTGTATTCCTTGATACCAAAAACAAAAAGAATAACACTAATAAAACTACCAATATCTGTCATGAATAGGGATGTAAAACTTTTTATGAAAATATTATTAAATAGAATTCAGCAATATAGGAAAATAATTCTGCACCATGACTAAGTGGTATTTATTCCTGTAATGGGAGGCTCATTTAATATTTGAAAACTAATCAATGTAATTCAGTATATTAACAGGATACAGAAGAAAAATCACAAGATTATATCATTAATGCAGTAAAAGTACTTGGCAAAATTCAACACCAAATCATGATAATAATTTTCAGAAAAAATAGGAATAAAGGAAACTCTATAAGCATGCTAAAGAACACCTATAAATCACTTCCATCTACCATCACATTTAATGGTAAAGGCTGAATGCTTTGCTCCTAAGATCAGAAATGAAGCAAGGACATTCACTTTCACCACCACTATTCAATGTAGTGCAAGAAGGTCTAGACAGAATAATATAAGGCAAACAAAGGAAATAAAAGCATGAGTTTCAATAGAAAGGAAAGGAAGAAGTAAAACAGTCCCTATTTGTAAACACCATGATGGTTTACATAAAAAAATAAAAAATGCCAAAGAATCTACAATCAACTCTCCTCATCCCCAAATAAAATTCCTAGAAGTAATAAATGAGTTCAGAAAGGTTACAGAATACAAAATAAACATAAAAATATCAATTCTATTTCAGTACACTAGCAATGAGCACATGAATTAAAAATGCAGTGCTGTTTACAATTGCTCAAAAAAATGAAATGAAATACTAAGTTGCAAATTGAACAGAACACCTATAGGACTTGTATGATGAGAGCTGTAGAACACTGATGAGAGCAAGCAATGAAGATCTAAATAAATGGAGAGACATACTACACTTAATGGATTCATAGATTCATGTGTTCATGGATTGGAAGACACAACATCATAACCATGCCGATTTTCCCCAAATTGATATACAGGTTTAATTCAATTTCTATCAAAATCCCATTGAGACTTCTATGTAGATATAGACAAGACTATTCAATAATTTTCATAGAAAGCAAAAGCACTAAAATAGCTAAAATAATTTTAAAACAGAATAAAGTGAGAAGAATCAGTCTACCTGATTTCAAAACTTTGAAATATAGTCATCAAGATCATTTGGTATTGGTTAGACACAAAGACCAATCCATATTGGCTGTTGGAGTCCTGATTTTCACATCTACCATGGTTTTGAGGCTGCTGGTTCTCAAAGCTACTGCAGAGTTACAGGAGTACGGGTGGATGGAAATAAGGCAAGTTAGGAACATCACACATTTCAACTGTTCTCGTTGGGATCCACCTTTTTTTCATGAACAGGCTACAGACGATTGAAAACCTTTGGTTAATTTCAAAAAGTTGTGAAAATGTTGATTCAGAAAATTTCTGCCAGCGTTCTCATAGCTTTTATAGAGAAATGGATTTTCAGAGGTCTTTATGCTGCTGAAAAGGTTTCTGCCTTTTAAATTTTAATTACTCATGGAAATCAATTCCTGTTTCCCTATACAGACATAAAAATACATATCAATTTTACATTATATAAGTGAATTCACCTTATAAAAGGGTTTTGTTTGTAAGTATTAGAATAGTAATGGAATATGTGGGAAGACATTATGCCATAATCGCAAATTGGAATCAGTAATAATTCATTAGTAATTGGTGTTAAGCTTTATTTCTTCTATGAGTTTTGGAGTTATCAGTATCTGTATTGCAACATGCTTAAAGATGACAAGATGTCTAGAGACGTGGGGTGAGAAAGTGCAGGAATAACAAACATACACATCAAAAGTAGGTATTTTAAGAAAGGAGAAATAGGTCACACACAAAATCATAAAGATGATAGGAACCCCTCTTTTAAAAAATTATATGTTCCATTTTTTGGTCTATTCTTTCCTTTGAAGGTCATTTCCCAAGCTCATCCCCAAGGATATAAAAGTTACACACAGTAAAAACTCAATTAGTATGCCAGAAATGTTAATCGCCCTCTAAACCCACATTAAGTGTCTCCCTTCCTATGGAAATACCAATAATACTTGATTGTTCCCTTTAGAAAAGTGAAAAATAGTTATTGATTGCTGATATAAACTATTTAGTTCACTCTCCTTAACTTCTCATTTTCTCTCTTCTTTCAAATGCTTGGCAACAAATTAAAAAAATAATTTTGGACTATTTTAAACATTCTGGAAGATATAGAGATATTCTAACAAGCAAAATGTATTCAAACAGATCTTTTCAGAACCTTTGTTAAATACCAGTTTTATCTGTAACTACTCAGTCTTTTCCTTCCCGTCTTGTCAACTGCTAGCCTAGTGCCACAGAAATTCAATTAGAGAGACCTCTAACATCTGTGTAGTGCTCAGATTCTGAACTCTGCTTATCTCTGCCTGTTTAATTTGGTTACTCATTTCTTTATACTCCCTGACTTCTAGTCAATTGACATCTCTTATTTTTAATTTCTTTAGAATGCATATATATGTGTTAACATAAGGTATTTGTTTTACTCTTTCTGACTTACTTCACTCTGTATGACAAATTCTAGGCCCATCCACCTCACTACAAAAAAACTCAATTTTGTATCATTTTATGTAATATTCCATTGTATATATGTGCCACATCTTCTTTATCCATTCATCTGTCGATGGACACTTAGGTTTATTCCATTACCTGGATATTGTAAATGGAGCTGCAATGAACATCGCATTACATGACTCATTTTGAATTATGGTTTTCTCAGAATATAGGCCCAATAGTGGGATTGCTGGGTCATATGGAAGTGCTATTTTTAGTTTTTTAAGGAAGCTCCATACTGTTTTTCATAGTGGCTGTATCAATTTACATTCCCACCAACAGTGCAAGAGGTTTCTCTTTTCTCCACATCCTATCCAGCATTTATTGTTTGTAGATTTTTTGATGCTGGACATTCTGACTGGTGTGAGGTTATACCACATTGTAGTTTTGATTTGCATTTCTCTAATGATTAGTGATGTTGAGCATTCTTTCATGTGTTTGTTGGCAATCTGTACACCTTCTTTGGAGAAATGTCTATTTAGGTCTTCTGCCCATTTTTGGATTGGGTTGTTTGTTTTTTTTTGCTATTGAGCTTCATAAACTGTTTGTATATTTTGGAGATTAATCCTTTGTCAGTTGCTTCTTTTGCAAATATTTTCTCCTATTCTGAGGGTTGTCTTTTCATCTTGTTTATGGTTTCCTTTGCTGTGCAAAAGCTTTGAAGTTTCATTAGGTCCCATTTGATTATTTTTATTTCCATTTCTCTAGGAGGTGGGTCAAAAAGGATCTGGCTGTGATTTATGTCATAGAGTGTTCTGCCTAAGTTTTCCTCTAAGAGTTTTAGAGGGTCTGGCCTTACATTTAGGTCTTTAATCCATTTTATTGTTATTTTTGTGTATGGTGTTAGGGAGTGTTCTAATTTCATTCTTATACATGTAGTTGTCCATTTTTCCCAGCAGCACTTATTGAAGAGGCTGTCTTTTTTCCATTGTATATTCTTGTCTTCTTTATCAAAAATAAGGTGACCATATGTGCATGGATTTATCTCTAGACTTTCTATCCTGTTCCATTGATCTACATTTCTGTTTTTCTCACAGGACCATACTGCCTTGATTACTGTAGCTTTGTAGTATAGTCTGAAGTCAGGGAGCCTGATTCCTCCAGCTCTGTTTTTACTTCTCAAGATTGCTTTAGTTATTTGGGGTCTTTTATGTTTCCACAGAAATTGTGAAATTATCTGTTTAGTTCTGTAAAAAAATGCTACTGGTAATTTTATAGGGATTGCATTGAATCTGTAGATTGCTTTGGGTAGTATAGTCATTTTCACAATGTTGATTATTCCAATCCGAGAACATGGTATATCTCTCCATCTGTTTGTATCCTCTTTAATTTCTTTCATCAGTATCATATAGCTTTCTGCATACAGGTCTTTGTTCTCCATAGGTAGGTTTATTCCTTGGTATTTTATTCTCTTTGTTGCAATGGTAAACGGGAGTGTTTCCTTAATTTCTCTTCCAGATTATTCATCATTAGTGTATAGGAATGCAAGAGATTTGTGTGCATTAATTTTATATCCTGTTACTTTCCCAAATTCATTCATTAGCTCTAGTAGATTTCTGGCAGCCCCTTTAGGATTCTCTATGTGTAGTATCATGTCATCTGCAAACAGGGACAGCTTTACTTCTTTTCTGATTTGGATTCTTTTTCTTTCTTTTTCTTCATTAATTGCTGTGGTTAATACTTCCAAAACTATTTTGAATAATAGTGGTGAAAGTGAGTAACCTTGTCTTGTTCTTGATCTTAATTGAAATGGTTTCAGTTTTTCACACTTGAAAACCATGGTGGCTGTGGATTTTTCTTATACAACCTTTATTATGTTCATGTAAGTTCTCCCTATGCCTACTTTCTGGAGTGTTTTTATTATAAATTGGTGTTAAATTTTGTAGAATGTTTTTCTGCATCTATTGAGATGATCATATGGGTCTTATCTTTCAATTTGTTAATATGGTGTATCACATTGATTAATTTGGGTATTTTGAAGAATCCTTGCATTCCTGGGATAAACCCCACTTGATCATGGTGTATGATCCTTTTAATGTACTGTTGGATTCTGTTTGCTAGTATTTTGTTGAGGATTTTTGCATCTGTGTTCATCAGTGATATTGGCCTGTAATTTTCTTTGTTTGTGACATCTTTGGTTTTGGTATCAGGGTGATGGTGGCCTCATAGAATTAATTTGGGAGTGTTCCTCTCTCTGCTATATTTTGGAAGAGTTTGTGAAGGATAGGTGTTAGCTCTTCTCTAAATGTTTGATAGAATTTGCCTGTGAAGCCATCTGGTCCTGGGCTTTTGTTTGCTGGAAGATTTTTAATCACCATCTCAATTTCAGTGCTTGTGATTGGTCTGTTTATATTTTCTCTTTCTTCCTCGTTCAGTCTAAGAATATTGTGCTTTTATAAGAAGTTGTCCATTTCTTCCAGGTTTTCCATTTAACTGGCATATATTTGCTTGTAGTAATCCCTCATGATCCTTTCTATTTCTGCAGTGTCAATTGTTACTTCACTTTTTTCATTTCTCATTCTATTGATGTGTCTTCTCCCTTTTTTCCTTCATGAGTCTGACTAATGGTTTATCAACTTTGTTTATCTTCTCAAAGAAGCGGCTTTTAGTTTTATTGATCTTTGGTATCATTTCCTTCATTTCTTTTTCATTTATTTCTAATCTGATCATTATGATTTCTTTCCTTCTGCTAACTTTGGGGTTTTCTTGTTCTTCTTTCTCTAATTTCTTTAGGTGCAAGTTTAGGTTGTTTATTTGAGACATTTCTTGTTTCTTGAGGTAGGATTGTATTGCTGTAAACTTCCCTATTACAAGTGTTTTTGCTGCATCCCATAGGTTTTGTGTCATTATGTTTTCATTATCATTTTTTCTAGGTAGTTTTTGCTTTCCTCTTTCATTTCTTCAGTGATCTCTTGGTTATTTAACAGTGTATTGTTTATCCTCCATGTATTTTTATTTTTTACAGATTTTTTTTCCTGTAACTGATATCTAGTCTCATAGTGTTGTGGTCAGAAAACTTACTTCATATGATTTCAATTTTCTTAAATTTACTAAGACTTGATTTGTGACCCAAGAAATGATTTATCCTGGAGAATGTTCCATGAGCACTTCAGAAGAAAGTGTATTCTGTTGTGTTTTGTTGGAATGTCCTATAAATATCAATTAAGTACATCTTGTTTAGTGTGCGATTTAAAGCTTGTGTTTCCTTATTTATTTTCATTTTTGATGATCAGTCCCTTGGTAAAAGTGTGGTGTTAAAGATCACTGCTATGATTGTGTTACTGTCAATTTTCCCTTTTATGGCTGTTAGCTTTTGTCTTATGTGTTGAGGTGCTCCTACGTTGGGTGCAGAAATATTCATAATTGTTATATATCTTCTTCTTGGATTGATCCATTGATCATTATGTAGTGTCCTTCTTTGTCTCTTCTAATAGTCTTTATTTTAAAGTCTATATTTTCTGATATGATAATTGTTATTCCAGCTTTCTTTTGATTTCCATTTTCATGGAATATCTTTTTCTATCCCCTCACTCAGTCTGTAGGTGTTCCCAGGTCTGAAGTGGGTCTATTGTAGACAGTATATATATGGTTCTTGCTTTTTCATCCATTTAGCCAATCTGTGTCTTTCGGTTGGAAAATTTAATCCATTTACATTTATGGTAATTATGGATTTGCATGTTTCTATTCTCATTTTCTTAATTGTCCTTGGCTTGTTATTGCAGGTCTTTTCTTTCTCTTGTGTTTCCTGCCTAGAGAACTTCCATTAGCATTTGTTGTAAAGCTGGTTTAGTTATGCTGAATTATCTTAGCTTTTGCTTGTCTGTAAAGATTTTAATTTCTCCATCAAATCTGAATGAGATCCTTACTGGGTCGAGTATTCTTGGTTGTAGCTTTTTTCCTTTCCTCAGCTTAAATATGTTCTGCCACTCCCTTCTGGCTTGCAGTGTTTCTTCTGAAAGATCAGCTGTTAACCCTATGGGGAATCCCTTGTATGTTATTTGTTGTTTTTCCCTCGCTGCTTTTAATATTTTCCTTTGTATTTAATTTTTGATAGTTTGATTAAAATGTGTCTTGGCCTGTTTCTCCTTGCATTTATCCTGGATGGGAATCTCTGTGTTGCCTGGACTTGACTGACTATTTCCTATCCCATATTAGGGAAGTTTTCAACTATAATCTCTTCAAAAATTTTCTCTCCCTTTCTTTTACTCTTCTTCTGGGATCCCTATAATTCACATGCTGGTGAATTATATGTTCTCCCAGAAGTCTCTGAGATTGTCCTCAATTCTTTTCATTCTTTTTTCTTTATTCTGTTCTTTGGTAGTTATTTCCACTCTTTTATCTTTCAGGTCACTTATCCGTTCTTCTGCCTCAGTTATTCTGCTATTGCTTCCTTCTAGAGAATTCTTAATTTCATTTATTGTGTTGTTCATCATTGTTTCCTTGTTCTTTAGTTCTTCTAGGTCCTTGTTAATTGTTTCTTGTATTTTCTCCATTCTATTTCCAAGATTTGGATCATCTTTACTATCATTCTTCTGAATTATTTTTCAGGTAGACTGCCTATTTCCTCTTCATTTTTTTGGTCTTGTGGGTTTTTACCTTGCTCCTTCATCTGCTGTGTGTTTCTATGTATTCTCATTTTGCTTAACTTACTATGTTTGGGGTCTCCTTTTCACAGGTTGCTAGTTCATAGTTCCTGTTATATATTTATTTATTTTTTGTCTTCCCCCAGTGGGTAAGGTTGGTTCAGTGGGTTGTGTGGGCTTCTTGGTGGAGGGGACTATTGCCTGTGTTCTGGTGGATGAGCCAGGATCTTTTCTTTCTGGTGGGCAGGACCACGTCCTGTTTTATGTTTTGTGGTGTTTGTGACCTTATTATGATTTTAAGCAGTTTCTCTGTTAATAGGTTGGGTTGTGATCTTGTCTTGCTAGTTGTTTGTCATAGGGTGTCCAGCGCTGTAGCTTGCTGGTTGCTGAGTGGAGCTGGGTCTTAGCGTTGAGATGGAGATCTCTGGGAGAACTTTCACTCTGTGATATTACATGGAGCTGGGAGGTCTCTGGTGGACCAATGTCCTGAACTCAGCTCTCCCACCTCAGAGACACAGGCCTGACACCTGGTTGGAGCAAGACTCTGTCAGCCACATGGCTCAGAAGAAAAGGGAGAAAAAAAGAAAGAAAGAAATTAAACAATAAAATAAATAAAATAGTTATTAAAATGAAAAATAATTATTAAAAATTAAAAATGTAAAAAGTAATAAAAAAGAAGAAAAAAGAAAGAAAAGAGAGCAACCAAACCAAAAAAAATAATTTCACCCATGATAACAAATGCTAAAATATATACAAAAAAAAAAAAAAAAAAAACAAGAAAAAATGGGCAGGCAGATCCCTAGGACAAATGGTAAAACAAACCTATATAGACAAAATATCACAAAGGAGCATACACCTACACACTCACAAAAAGAACAAAAAGAACAAAATATATATATATCATTGCTCCCAAAATCCACTGCTTCAATTTTGGGATGAGTCATTGTCTATTCTGGTATTCCACTGATGTAGTGTACATCAAGTTAATTGTGGAGATTTAATCTGATGCTCCTGAGGCTGCTGGGTGAAATTTCCCTTTCTCTTCTTTGTTTGCACAGCTCTTGTGGTTCAGCTTTGGCTTTGGTCCTGCCTCTGCATGTTGGTCTCCTGAGGGCATCTGTTCTTTGCTCAGAGAGGATGGGGTTAAAGGAGCAGAAGGGCAGAAGACCTAAATAGATGTTTCTCCAAAGAAGACATACAGATGGCTGAGAGGCACATGAAAAGCTGCTCAACATCACTAATCATTAGAGAAATGCAAATCAAAACTACAGTGAGGTATCACCTCACTCTGGTTAGGATGGCTATCATCAAAAAATCTACAAACAGGGACTTCCCTGGCGGCGCAGTGACTGAGAGTCTGCCTGCTGATTAGGCGGCTCTGGCTCACTCAGGCTGGGTGGAGGGAGTGGTATGGAATGCGGGTTGAGCCTGCAGTGGCAGAGGCCAGTGTAAAAGTGCAACAGCCTGAGGTGCGCCATGTGTTCTCCCTGGGAAGTTGTCCCTGGATCATGGGACCCTGGCAGTGGAGGGCTGTACAGACTCCCAGGAAGGGAGGTGTGGATGGTGACCTGTGCTTACACACAGGTTTCTTGGTGGCTGCAGCAGCAGTGTTAGTATTTCATGCCCGTCTCTGTTGTCTGTGCTGATAGCTGTGGCTTGTGCCCATATCTGGAGCTCATTTAGGTGGTGCTCTGAATCTCCTCTCCTTGCACACCCAGAAACAATGGTCTCTTGCCTCTTAGGCAGTTCCAGACTTTTTCCCGGACTGCTTCCCAGCTAGCTGTGGTTGAGTAGCCCCCTTCATACTGTGTTCATGCAGCTAACCCCAGTCCTTTCCCTGGCATCCACCCTCTGAATCTGAAGCCTCAGGTCCCAGCCACCACTAGTCCCAGTGGGTGAGCAGACAAGCCTCTCAAGTTGGTAAGTGATGGTCAGCACCGATCCTCTGTGCGGGAATCTCTCCACTTTGCCCCTGCACCACTGTTACTGTGCTCTCCTCCGTGGCTCTGGAGGTTTCCCCCTTGTGTAATAAGTCATCTGTTTTCATGTTAATCTGCTTTGAGGACCATGAATTTGTAAACACTCTTTGCAAATGTATTTAAGGACATGCAGGTTTTACATCAAATCAGAGTTTTCAAAGAATGAAATACAAAAAGGAAATGAAACTTAATTTAAGATGAGATATAATTACCAGAGTGCTACAATTTTACTTTTGTCTGGAAATTGATCAAGAAACCAAAATGCCTGAAAAAAACTTTTAAAATAATAGAAAGGTCTTAGGAAGGCAGAGGTGAGAGTGTGTGAGGACATTTACAGAGAAGAATCCAGGGAATAACATAATTATTACTATTAGTTTTATTATGTTTTCATTCGTTCTGTTGTTGGTTCTGGTTTTTTGTTCTTTCTTTTTTAATTTGTTTGGTGGTGTTTAAGTATTTATTATTATTTTATTTATTCATTTGGGATCTCTGTATTATAACATACTTTTTATTTTTATTTTTTTATATACTCCTCTTTTTACTTTGCTTTTTTTCTGAATTCTTATCCCTTATTTTTATTATTTTCTTTTTCTTTAATTTATTTTTTATTCTTATATTTACATTTCTACTTTGCTTTATGGTTGTCCTTTCTCTCCTCTTTTTTATTTTATTATTTTTAAAATTATTTTTATTGGTTTATTCTGTTTCCTTGCCTTATTCTTCAGTTCACACACTGCTTTGGTTTTGTTTTTAGGTTAGATGTTTTTGTTAGTTTTAATCCTAATTGTTTTTTTTTGTTCATTTTTGAGTTTTTCTCTTTCTCTGGTTTTCTCTTGTCTTTTGTTTTATTGGGTTCTGTTTTTGTTTCTTTTATGTGTATGTGTGTTTCCTTGTTTCTGTTTTTGTTTGTTTGATTTTGTTTTTACCATGGGACCTACTGAAACTTAAAATCTTTTGCACAGCATAGGAAACTATAAACAAGATGAAAAGACAACCCTCAGAATGGGAGAAAATATTTGCAAATGAAGCAACTGACAAAGGATTAATCTCCAAAATATACAAGCAGCTTATGCAGCTCAATATCAAAAAAAAAAAAACAAACAACCCAATCCAAAAATGGGCAGAAGACCTAAATAGACATTTATCCAAAGAAGACTTACAGATGGTGAACCAACACATGAAAAGATGTTTAACATCACTAATCATTAAAGAAATGCAAATCAAAACCACAAATCACACTGCTCAGAATGGCCATCATCAAAAAATCTACAAAAAGTAAATGCTGGAGAGGGTGTGGAGAAAAGGGAATCCTCCTGCACTGTTGGTGGAAATGTAAATTGATACAGCCACTATGGAGAACAGTATGGAGGTTCCTTAAAAAACTAAAAATAGAACTACCATATGACCCAGTAACCCCACTACTGGGTATATAACCTGAGAAAACCATAATTCAAAAAGAGACATGTACCATAAAATTAATTGCAGCCCTCTTTATTATAGTCAGGAATATGGAAGCAACCTAAATGTCCATTGACAGATGAATGAATAAAGAAGATGTAGCACATATATACAATGGAATATTACTCAGTCATAAAATGGAACAAAATTGATTTATTTGTAGTGAGGTCATTGAACCTAGATTCTGTCATACAGTGGAGTAAGTCAGAAAGAGTAAAACAAATACCATATGCCAATGCATATATATGGAATCTGAAAAAACAGTACTGGTGAACATAGTGGCAAGGCTGGAATAAAGATGCAGTTGTAGAGAACTGACTTGAGGACACAGCAGGTCAAGGGGAAGCTGGGACGAAGTGACAGAGTAGCATTGACATATATACACTATCAAATGTAAAATGGATGACTAGTGGCAAGCTGTTGCATAGCACAGGGAAATCAACTCGATGCTTTGTGACAACTTAGAGGGGTGGAATAGGGAATGTCAGAGGGAGGCTCAAGAGGGAGGTGATATGGGGATATATGTATACATAGAGCTGATTCACTGTGTTTTACAGCAGAAACTAACACAACATCATAAAGCAATTATACTCTAATAAAGATACAAAAATATAAAATAAAATAATAGAAAGGGAAAAGTCATATGTAACCATGATAATATGTCTTAGTCCATTCAGGCTGCTATAACAAAAATTCCATAGACTGAGAGGCTTTAACAATAAACATTTGCCTGGAAGGGATTCTTATCATTTTTGTTCATACTAGTTTAGTGAAAACTAATCACATATAAACATATGGTCATAAGCAGGGCAAGTAAATGTGCTTCTTAACTGGGTAGCTGCTTCCTAGCTACAAGTACATAGTGAGATTAGTGAGGAAAGGGGTACTCTCACAGTCCTATTTTTCTAACCACCAAATTTACCCTTATTTCCTTGGGTGGGAAATGTGCACCTTTCTTCCAACCCAAAGAATACACCCAACTTCTGATTAAGTTACTGCATCCAGCTCAAAATCCAGGATCTCTGGGTGATGTAGAGTCTTCTCCATGCACCAAATGGGTTTTTTTTTCCTGTTTATTGGCCTGCCAACTGAAGATACAAGTTAAATGCCTCTGCTTGTCCCCACACCAAATATACAGTGGAGGAAGAAGGGTAGGCTATTACGTCAATGATCTCATAGTAGTTACTACTTCTTGGTCATATTTTGCAGAGCATACATTAAAACATTCCCTATGAAAGATTATGGGTTAGGCCTCTATTTCTCCTTGAGAAGACTGTCCACTGTTCTCCAGGGCTCCTGGTTTCATTTCTAGAGTTTCTTTCCTCACCCATTTCCTCCATGTCATCACTGGAAGTGAATATTGGGGATTCTGGTGAAGGCTGACCAGCTTTCATAGCTGACTCCTTGTTCATTCCATCTAGGAATCCAAGGGTTATGGTTGTGCATTAGTCACTGGATTTTAGAGTCCAGGCTCTTGTTTCTTTGTCAATACAACACTTTCAAAATCTTAATAGGCTTCAGAAATATTTGCTCCTTGTTAGTTCATTGTGCCTATAATCACATTCAAAATTCTTTCCCAGACATGGTTCTTAAGTCTGTCTTACAATTTTGCTTTCTCTGCCTCATGCCTGTTTCTCCAAATTTAGTAGGTGCTATCTTAAAACCATCTACAACAAGCTGGCGTGGGAAAGCAATGCCTTTAATTGGAACTTGCCACATGACTGCTTCTTTTTCTCTGAAAAATCTAAACAGTATCTGGGGAGCAATTCTCTGTGGACTCCAAGAGCTGCTGACTTTTCCAGCCCTGCTACTTTTTGGTCAATCATATATGAGCTAATCCTATTCTTGAAATACTTTACTACATGTAGCATGAAAAGCCAACACACACTAGCACTTGGGATCCTTCCAACAATTTTCTTAGAAACACAGTTCTAAGAACTCTTCTGATTTCCAACTTATCTCTGACAAGAGTTTAACTAAATATTTTGACACTGCATAGCATAGGTCCCCAAATTCCTAGCCTACATAATCTTTTTTTCTCACTACCCAACTCCTAAGCCTATGCTGTCTATTTTAGTTTTTTTTTCTATATAGGAGTATTTTATTACAAGGTGCCAATTTATAAGCTGTGATAAAAAATATGTTAAATGTGTAATGGCTCAACACAAGAGATTATTATTTTCACCCCCATAGTAACACTTCCAGGTATGTATTTCTGATTACTGGACAGTTCTTTTCTATATCACGACTCAAGGACCCAAGCTTCTCCCATCTTCTGTCAGTTCCTGGGACCATAATCATTTTTATCTAGTTTATGGAAGGAGAAAGAGAGCATGGAGAATGCACAAGGTTATGACCTTGGTCAGAAAGTGGCACACCTAATTTTCATTTTGTTGATATGAACTAGTCACAAGGCCATAACTAGCTGCAAGGTGGTCTTGGTAATGGAGCTCATATAGCTCCATTAAGCAGCTACTACAGTATACACAGAAGTGGAGAGGCAGTTTTGATGGACAGCTAGCTTCCTCGGCCTCTTTATCTAATTAACATTTTTATGTATCTGTATAGATTACAAAGCACCTCTCACTGTATAATGTGAATATCCTAGCAATTCTGTAATACAAGAAAAATTATCTGCAGAGAAATTAGTAATTTGCCCCAAAATCATATAGTTATTAAAAGTGAAATCTGGATATGAACACAGTAATTCTCTTTTGAGAAACTGGTTAAAAAAAAAAAAGAAAGAAAGAAAGAAAAAGAAATGACTATTCAACATGATACAAAATTTGAAATTAATACCTACAAATCATTTAGTAAATATCTAATGAATTTTTGATCAGTATCACATGGCCACAAATCTGAGACCACTTAATATTATATTTTTCTGACAATAATAAGATTATAGAATCTAATCCTATTAGTGAATTTGACATGGGTGTATTTTTTCTTTCATAACTTCAAAATTGACCAGAGTCTTCAAATATAACTCTTTTTCTTTTAAGAAAAATGAATAAAATGATTTTTTTTGTGTGAATGGGAAATCACAGTTCATATTTGCCAATCTCTGAATAATAGATACATTTAGTGGTTTATTTAAGACTTCAAAACCAATTTTTCTAATGTGCAGTGTATATTAGGAAATTGTTTCTTATTAGACATTTATTCCTCTCTCTTTTTTTAAAGTCATTGAGAAATAACTGCTTGAAAGGAGGCTCTGTACCAACTCTTCAAATATTGAAAAGACATAAAAAGAACGTTCAATGAAGATACATTTCCATCTTTTTTTGTGTGTTTTTAAAAAATCAAATAAATACAGTCAGCAGCATGGAGGGAATTTTATTTGTTTTCTTTCTGCCTTATCTTTTTTCTACTTTAAATCTATTACACATTCATTGAATCATAAAATTTTAAATTGGAAAAGAGCTTTGAGATAATCTCTCCCAATCTCTGATTCAACTTCAGTAGAATTTAATGTAGTTATAATAATCTTAATATATTTTAAAGAAATTAACTTATAGCATACAGACTTTTTTCTTTCATAGATTATGCAATTTGAGTTTATTGCCTCAGCCAAATTATTTTTAATGATAACTTTCTAACTTTCTTGGCGGGGCAAGGAAATTCTGATGGTCTGCCCCTCCATTGGACAAGGCTATTAAAACTGGCTTTTTATTTTTGTGGGAAAGGTTTTATGAATTCTATGATTTTTCTTAGTTTTTATTATTGCAAATGATCTGATATAGCCATTAACCATGTGGAAGTAATGTTTTTGAATTTAAGAGCAAATATATTTAATGAGCTGCACAGGGACACCATTTTTGGTGGTGTTATCATGTCTCAATAATTACTGCTGACTAAAAAGAAAGGAAGATGAAAACGTTAGCCCTTTCTTTGCACAATCTTATTGACATAATGACATTTGCAATTACTATAATAAATTCCCTGCTTTTAGACTAAAACTCACTATTTGTAAAAATTAAAATTCTTCAGTGAGTAACTATGGTTTCTCTAGGCTAGCACAACTTTACTTAGATATTGTGGGTTTGTATAAATGAACATACTGGATTAGGCAAATAGTTAATTAACAAGTGCTATGTAATAGTATCTTTTTTAGCCTGACAATTTCCCATATGTAGTAAAATTGATCTTAGATTTTTAATGTCAAGGATGCTTTGAATTTGGCCATCTGTCTTCATATAGGATGTTAGATAAGTTTTATTTGACATGTATTCCCACTTTATTAGAGATTTAGTATTCTTACATTTTTCTTCAGTGAATTGGGGAAAATAAATTTATTCAAGTTATGTAACAACAGAATAGCCTCTGTATTGGGATTTGTGGCTCACTGTCTAAAACATGGTCTAGACAATAGCAAATTCCTCAATTCTGAACAGGCAAATGTAAGTTGCCAACTTGAACACTGACTTATCTGAAATATTACATCTCATATTTCAAGGTTGCATTCCATATGATTGTACTAAAATGTTGGACATAGAAACAGAATTCTGGTGTTCTGATTCCATGATCTAGTTATGAGTTTGTGCTGCTTGGATACAACCCAGAAGAACGAAGTCTGCTCAGAACACAACACCAACTGCTTGACTGCAAGCACTAGACTATGTATGTTTCTTTCCTGTTTGTTAAACACCAAAGTGAAAAGCCCAGTACACAATGAGTCAGATTCTTCCAGTGTGTTGGTCATAGCCTCAAAACTAACTTGGCCATCTTGGTAATCAAATAAATTGTTACAGGTCACTAAGATGCTAAAGAGATCATATATTGAAAGGTATGGCTTCCAAAGTTACATAATTTTATCCCCAAATAATTAATACTAATAAACCAATCAAAGTCATGTAACCCCTGAAGCAGTACATTTTTATACCCAATATTTTGAGAAAATATGCCAGTTCTTGCATTCAACCAAAGAATAACTTAAAATGACTTCTGTCTATCAAATTAGAACTGCTGATGAAGCAAGGTATTATCACATTTACATTTTCCTTCTGATTCCTACTGGAAGCATTAAGAAGGATAAAACGAATGTGGTCAGAGGGAATAGGAAAGGAGCCATCACTTCAAGTGAGATGTTGATAAATGTCTACTCAGGTGAGATCAATAGAAAGTGAGACAGTTCACACCACAGAGAGCAGGACATGGAAGCATCACCTACTTAGAAGACCTTATCAGGTGGACCAGGTAGGATGCTTATTATAGAAGACTTAGATGAAAATATCTATACAGATTGAATTTTTAGTGCCCCTATAATTTCCTATCCTACACAAGAATGCTATGTAAGGCAAGACTTCTGAAGTGGATTCTATAGACAAACTGAACCTGAGGTCATATAAAGGTGTCTTAGCTCAGGCTGCCACAATAAAAGTCATAGACTTTCATGGGTGGCTTAACTTTCTTACAGTTCTGAAGCCTGGAAGTCCAAGGTTAAGGGACAAGGATTGTCGTGGTGAGGCTTTCTGTCTAGCAGAGAGTCGCTTTCACACTGTCTTCATAAGGCAGAGAGAGAGATCTCTTGTGTTCCTCTCCTTTATGTCTTCCTTATAAGGCTTTAATCTTGTCAGAATAGGTCCCTCCACTTATGACCTTACTTAACCTTAATTACCTCTTAAAGACACTATCTCCAAATACAGTCACATTAGGGGTTAAGGCTGAAACATATGAATTTGGCAGAGGGGTACAAGTCAGTCCATAGCAGAAGACTAAATCTGTGACTGAAATAGCCCTTGAGTCTACTTGTACTCAGTATGCCTTTAACCCTGTCATAGTCTAATGATATACCTTATTTCTAGAGGTTTCAAAGGTTCATAAATATCCTTGAGTAAGCCCCTTGTCTTTCATTCTGAGAACTATTGAGAGGAATACCCAGGTTTTACCCACAGAATGTGAAATGTGGCTCATTTTCTAAGAATAATCACTTCAATTTTAATCTAACACATGTGTCCTTTAGAATTCATCCTATGAACAGGAACACTAAAGGTATTATGGGCAGAAGAGTTTTATTATGGAAATTAAAGCTTACAAACATGTAGAAGGATGTGGGCATGTGAAGGTCTGGAACAGGGAAATTAAATTCAGCAAAAGTCACTAACCAATAGAGCCTGTTGTGGGTGGACTGATCAGAAGTTGCAGAAAAGTTCCAGAAAACGTACATGTCTGGATACTGAATTGGGACTTTATATAAGGGTCAAGTATTTGAGGAGATATCTGTGGAAGCTACCACCTTGGTGTAGCACAGAAGTTGGCTTGAGCCACTGTTAGTTGATGAAAACATTAAAATGATGTGTTAAAATTGGAGCCCAGTCAACACACTGCAACTTTCTGTCACCTTGTTCTCCACAATCACAACCTTCCAAAATTATTGGTTTCTTCATTCAAACAAGCTCCTCTTTTATCTAACTCAAATCCAGAATCACATGGGGAAAGGGATTCTAAGGTACATAGATCCCAGTCTCAGCTAAATTGACATAACAAAATCCAGTGTATATATATGTATTTTTATTAAGGATATATGTAGTGGATTATTATGTAATTATTGAAAGATGAAAGTACAATACTAATTTCAGTGGATCTCATAAGACCATTTCCAGGATCAGCTGAGATTTCAAGATACAGAAATGGACAATGCACGAAAAACTGTAGTGAGGTCAGCAAGGATGAGATTAAACATAACTTGTTAGGTTTGGCAATTAGGAAGCCATTGGTGACCATTGAAAGAATGATTTCATTAGAGCCGTGGTGAGCAGAAATCTGATGCAGAGTAAATTAAAAATGAGGAAATAGAAGTGTATAGTCTATATATACACATAAACAAATGTATGTATAAAATATCTACAACTATAATATAGTTCAGGAGCTCAGAGGTTATTGTCTATTTTGTTTACTACCACACTTGCAGTCCCTAGTGTCAAGATGAAAAGTCTGAGATCTTAATCAATTGTAATTTGGCAAGTTAGCCAAATAGGCTGCCATGTAATCAGCTAAAAAATTGAGACATTTTATAATTAAGAAAGGAGAGAAAGGAATTTGTAGGTGACTGGTAGTCTCTAAACAGTGACTGTGACAATTTACTTCCATTTTCTGAGACTTAGTTAATATTGATAAAATTGGAAAGATAACATCTTCAGGAAATGTAAAATGCCTGGCACGTGGTAGGCACCACATAACTTGAGTTTCTTTTCCTTCGTCCTTCCTCATTTCTAACCTGATTTAACCTCCCACCAATATGAGAATTCCCTTTCCAACATCGTTGAAAATAAAGTCTTTGATACAATGATTTCAATGATAGGAAGCCTATTTTCTAACAAGTCTACTTACTCCATTATTTAAAATCTACTCTATTTGGAGGTTGTGTCTGCATACTGAGCTTAAATCAGTTTTCTGTAACTTTTACCAACTGATTTGTTTTATAGCCACTTAACAGGGAATTTTCTTGCTCATGTAAAAGAGCCCCTCATAGTAGAAATAGTTACAAATATATATATGCTTTACTATATAAATATTTACTTTTTTTTACCTGGTTTTTTACTCTGGAGTTTATCTTAATAAATGTAATGCCACAAAGTTATGAGATTACTCACAATCACATTTGGAAATGAGCTATTCCTCGAGAGTCTCAGCTTTTATTTTGTTTGTGGGTTCCCTATGTCATTAAAGCTTCTACATTTTCTCATATTTTCTTTTGAAATGGTACCTCTTCTACAAACTGTGATTGAGTCTCTGGTTCTGGAAGAAATACCTTGTAACCAGAGATCTCTTTGTTCCTCTTTAAACCTGTCACAGTGTTGGCCTGGTGCAGGAATCAGTCACAACCTTTTCACTCAACAGGGTTTTCAAGCTGCTACTCCAGGGCTCTGAACTGCTCCCTCATTGCCCATTCTCCTGCTCTATGCACTGCAATATAAACTCTCTAGAACAAACACTCTCTCTCCACAGGGGTTTCCCTCTATACCTGAGCAACACAAACCAGCCCTGCTCTCGTTGTTTTTCTTCAAACCTCACAGAAGCCCTCAATGTTCTATTTCGAGAACAGACACTGTCTTGTACACAGTCAATGACTTGGGACATTGAAAGACAATCACTAGCCTTGTCTAACTAATGTACTCCCTGTTCACCAAACGTAAGAGATATTCTCATCTCACCTGTACACTCTTTTTTTTAAAATTAATTTTTATTGGAGTATAGTTGCTTTACAATGTTGTGTTAGTTTCTGCTGTACAGAAAAGTGAATCAGTTATATGTATACATATATCCCCTGTTTTTTTGGTTTCCTTCCCATTTAGGTCACCAAAGAGCATTGGGTAGAGTTCCCTCTGCTATACAGTAGGTTCTCATTAGTTATCTATTATATATATAGTAGTTTATATATGTCAATCTCAATCTCCCAATTCATCCCACCTCCCCTTCCCCCCGGTATCCATACGTCCATTCTCTACATCTGTGTCTATTTCTGCTTTGCAAATAAATTCAGCTGTATCATTTTTCTAGATTCCATATGAGCAATATTATACAAGATTTGTTTTTCTCTTTCTGACTTACTTCACTCTGTTTGACAGTCGCTAGGTCCATCCACGTCTCTGCAAATTGCACAGTTTTGTTCCTTTTGATGGCTGAGTAATATTCCATTGTACATATGTACCACATCTTCTTTATCCATTCTTCTGTTAATGGACATCACTTGTACCCTCTTACCTCACCTGTACTTGCTCTGTAATTTTTCAACTCCGACCTTCTTCCCCATCTTCTATGCTATCTTCTATGCCTTTATGTTGAGTATGGATACTCTTGAAAATCCTTAGCTTTTCTAAGAATGCTCTTCTCTCCTTATGCTAAATGAAACCTGAGAATTCTCCAAGGACACCAGAAACATCCTGCTCTGGGAGGTTGATCATTCTTATACACCTGAAAAACTGAGGAGACAGGTGAGATTGTCAGCATTCTCCTGGCTCCCTACTGCTTCTTCCAGAATATAATTCCTTCACATTAAGATCTTTTACCAACCTCTGCCCTTCCTCACTAGTGTCATCTACTAACTTTCCAGTCACTTCTCCTCAAATCCATGGGTATTTGGCAACTGGTTTCTTACAAACTTGCTTTTCATCCCAGCTTCTGCCAAAATCTTCAGGGATTTCAAAAAGTGAACATCTCATACCAAGTAACAGCATGATTTCTGGGTTTTTGGTTCATCATAACAGGACCTTTACTCCAATCCATTTCAATGACACTACTTAAAAGAGAAAAGAAGACAATTCTCACTACAATCTGAGTAATATTTCAAATCACATTAAAATTTGAAACACAGAATTATAGAGATAGAGAAGAATAAGTACATAAATTGTTTACTCTTGCTCTTTTTTAGCTGAACATAAAGCCAGAATTCCTACTCCTTCCCTCTGAATTAATCTGCATTTGCAGTTGAAATGTAGGTGGTGTTCATAGCTATTTTAGATGACTCAGTTACCTAAATCTGGTGATTCTTATTTCTTTTTCTTCACTGACTTTTGTTCCAAATTTCTTTAGTCATGGAGAAAATTTTTCATATTCCAAGGACCAAAAAATCAGAAGGAAGAAAAAACCCAGGATGTTAACAGTCATGCAATATTTGAAATAAATGCCAATTTGACTTCCTACTTTTTGCTGAATATTTGTAATTCATTTTTAGGATTATTATCATTTCAGGAGGCTTCACAAAGCACAGAAGAAAATGAAAGAAAGGAAATACTCTGTAACAAAGCAATTTTGTTTGATTTTGGGGGACAAGTTAGTCTTGTCTTAAATTTTGGGTTTGTAATCATGAGAACCTATTCCATAAAAATTTCAAAACCAAAAATTTGTTTCCATAATGTTTTGCTGTATTGATAACAATAACTTGACACATCAGTTTGGCTCTTGGTTTAATATTTTCTTATTTATTGCCTGCCAGTGAAAAGAATTGGAAGTGCCATGTATAAATTTTACTTTTGAAACAATGTCTTATTTGGTGAAATTTTTATTTTTTTGAAGATGAACAAGCATCTTCTCTGTGGCTAATGGGCCTGAAACAGGAAGAGATTCTGATTCAAACAATGACAGTGCACAGCTTGGCCAAAAGACAGAAAACTTTAATATATTTCACATTCCATGGCATACTAATTTAAGACAAATCACAATTTCAGTGAGCTTTTGTTTTCTCCTTCGTAAAATGTAGAAGAACATTTTACCTGCTAGAAGAAAGAGCTGATTATAAAGTCTCTTTCATTCCCAAGTATTTTTCATAAACTGTAGGAAAATCATTTTGCTAGATTTTATGGCTAATGTGGATGTTAGTAACAGACAAGAGAGCAGCAATATAAGCTGATGCAAAGAGTATGGCATATAGAATAAAAAGTTGAATCCATGTTCCAATTCTATCATTTATTAGCTCTGTGACTATTACAAATAATTCAACATTTCTCAGTTTCTTTATTGGCTAAGTAGAGACAGGGCTGTGTGAGAACTAAATATAATTGCCTCTAAAATCATTATTTGAACTAGAAAACATTCTACAAATGTCTGAATTCCAACAGTGCTTAAGATAACTGACCACATGAAGCCTTTAAAACAGTTGGAAGGACCTTTTTTTCTTTTTTAAAGTTTACTTAGGTAATACTTAGTTATACTTAGGTATAATTGACAAATACAATTATAAAGTGTACAACATGTTGATTTGATATACATATATATTGTGAAAGGATTCCCACACTTGAGTTAATTAATACATCCATCACTTTGTATATATATATATATATATTTTTTTTTTGTGGTTGAGGCCACTTACATTCTACTGTTAGAAAATTTTAATTATACAATACAATATTATCACCTATAGTCATGATTATACATTATATTCTCATAACTTTTTATCTTATAACTGAATGTTTGCACCATTTTACCAACCTCTACTTGTTTCTCCCAACTTCCAGCTTGACTTTATTTTTTAGATTCCACATATAAATGACACCATGAAGTATTTGTCTTTTTCTTTCTTGTTTTTTCACTTAGCATAATGCCCTCCAGTCTCATCAATGTTGTTGCAAATGTCAGGATTTCCTTGTATTTTAAGACTGAATATGAATAATATTCCATTGTGTGTGTATGTATAAATGTATGTAAATATACATATACACAATGGAATATTGTTCAGTCACATATCTAATATGCATGCATACATATATGTACACATGTACATCATATATATATATATATATGTATGTATGTATGTATGTATAATATATATGCCTTGTTTTCCTTACCCATTAATCCTTTTATGGACACTTAGGTTGTTTCCATATGTTAGCTATTGTGAATAACATTGCAAGGAACATGTAGATAGAAATATAACTGTAAGACAGTGATTTCATTTCCTTTGAATATATAACCAAAAGAGGACTTACTGGGTCATATGGTAGTTATATTTTTAATTTCTTGAGGAACCTCCATACTGTTTCCATAGTGGCTGCACCAATTTACATTCCCACCAACAGTACAATAGGGTTCCTTTTTCTCAACATCCTTGCCAGCATTTGTTTTCTCTTGTCTTTGTGATGATAGTTATTCTAACAGATGTTAGGTGCTATCACATGGTGGTTTTGATTTGCATTTCTCTGTTGATTAGTGATGTTGAGCACCTTTTCATGAACATGTTGCCCATTTGTATGTCTTCTTTGGAAAAAAAATCTGTTCAGGACCTTTACCCATTTTTTAATTGGGTTATTTATTTATTTATTTTGCTATTAAGATGCATGAGTTTGTTGAATATATTAGATATTAACTCCCTGTACATTCTTAGCTCTTTTGTTGAAAATTAATTGACCATATGTATGTGGCTGTATTTCTGCACTCTATTATGTTCTATTCATCTATTATGTCAGTTTTTATGCCAATACCATACTGTTTTGATTACTGAAACTTTGTAATATAGTTTGAAATGGAAGTGTGATGCCTCCAGCTTTGTTCTTCCTTCCCAAGATTGCTTTGACTATTCAAGATCTTTTGTGGCTCCTTAAAAATTCAGGATTTTTTTTTCTATCTCTGTGAAAAATGCCATTGGAATTTTCATAGGGATTGCATTGAATCTGTACATCACTTTGTGTAATATGGACATTTTAACAATATTAATATTTCCAATCCATGAACACAGACTATCTTTCCATTTATTTGTGTCTTCTTCAATTTCTTTCATCAATGTGTTATAGAATTAGTGTATAGATCTTTCACCTCTTTTGTTAAATTTTTTTCTAGGTATTTTATTCCTTTTGATGCTATCATAAATATTATTGTTTTCTTAATGCCTCTTTCTGATAGCTTGTTGTTATTGTATAGAAACACAACTATTTTTGTGTATTGATTTTGTATCCTGCAACTTTCTTCAATTTGTTTGCTAGTTGTAACAATTTTGTTTGTGTGTGTGTGTGTTTGTGTGTGTGTATGTGTGTAGTCTAGGTTTGCTATATATAAACTCACATTATCTGCAGAGACAATTTTTCTTCTTTCCTTCTGATTTGGCTGTCTTTTATGTATTATTCTTGTCTAACTACTATGGTGAGGACTGCCAGTACTGTATTGAATAAGACTGGTGAGAATGGGTATCCTTGTCTTGCTCCTGATCTTAGTGAAAAGTTTTCACTTTTCACCATTGAGTATGTTGTTAGCTGTGGATTTGTCATGTATGAACTTTATTACACTGAGGTACATATCTTACATACTCATTTTATTGAGAGTTTTTACCATAAACAGATGTTGAATATTTTCAAGTGTTTTTTCTGTGTATATTGAGATGATCAAGTGATTTTTATCCTTCATTTTGTTAATGTTCTGTATCACATTGATTGATTTGCATACGTTGAAATCATACATATCCCTGGAATGAATCCCATTTGATCATGGTGTATGATTCTTTTAATGTACTCTTAATTAGGTTTGCTAGCATTTTGTTGAGGATTGTTGTCTCTATGTTTATCAGGGATATTGACTTGTAATTTCCTTTTTTTGTAGTGTCTTTTTTCTGGCTTTGGTATTAGGGTAATGTTGCCATTGTAAAATTAATTTGAAAATATTTGCTCCTATTCAAAATTTTTGAAGAGTTTGAGAAGGATTGGTATTAGTTTTTCTTTAAATATTTGGTGGAATTCACCAATGAAACCATCTGGTCTTGGGCTTCTCTTTGTTAGGAGGTTTTTGATTACTGATTCAATCTCCTTACTAATAGTTGGTCTGTACCAATTTTCTGTTTCTTCAAGATTCAGTCTTGGTAAGTTATAATGTTTCTAGATTTATCTATTTCTTCTATGTTATCAAATTTGGTGGCATGTAATTGTTCATAGCAGTTTATTATGATCTGTAGTATTTCTGTGTTATCAGTTGTAATGTCTCTTCTTTCATTTCTGATTTTATTTGAGACTACTTTCTTTTTCCTTAGTTAGTCTAGTAAAGGTTTCTCAAGTCTGTTTATCTTTTTAAAAAAATATTTCTTAGTTTTATTGATCTTTTCTATTGTGCTTATAATCTTTATTTCATTTATTTCTTCTCTGGTCTTTGTTATTTCCTTCCTTCTACTAACTGTGGATTTAGATTGTTCTTCCTATTCTTGTTCCTTGAGATGCAAAGTTATGTTGAATTATTTCTTTTTTTCCCTTAATGTAGGCTATTATTGCTATAAACCTTCCTCTTAGGACTGCTTTTGCTGCATCCCATAGGCTTTTGTTTGTTGTATTTCCTTTTTCAATTGTCTCAAGAGTTAAAAAAAAATTCCTTTTGATTTTTTCTTTAAACTATTCGTTGTTCAGGAGCATGCTGTCTAATCTCCATGTATTTGAGAATTTTCCAGTTTTCTTTTTGATTTCTAGCTTCATAACATTTTGGTTGGGAAAGAGGCTTAATATGATTTCCATCTTCTTAAATTTATCAAGACTTGTTTTGTAGCCAAACACTTGATCTATCCTGGAGAGTATTTCACATGTGCTTTAGAAAAATGCTTATCCTGCTGTTACTGGATGAAATGTTCTATATTTTTCAGTTAGGCTCATCTGATCTAACATGTCATTTAAGTCCAATGTTTCCTTATTGATATGCTGTGTGGATGATAAATCCATTTTAAGTGGAGTATTAAGTGCTTTATTATGTGGATTAATATTTATTTCTCTCTTCAGATCTGTTAATATTTGCTTTATATATTCAGGTGCTTCAGGGGTAGGTGCAATAAATATTTATAATTGTCATATCCTCTTGATTAAGTGACACTGTTATCACCATACAATGATCTTGTCTCTTGTTACAGTCTTTGGCTTAATGTCTATTTTGTTTGATATAAGTATAAATATCCCTGCTTCTTTTGATTCCTATGTGCATGGAATACCTCTTTCCATCCCTTCACTTTCATTCTATGTATATCTTTAAAGCAGCAGCTGGGAACATCAGGATGTTAGATTAGCCCCAATCCGAGAGAAACTGAAGATGGGCGGTTTTGCTCACTCTGTGCTGAGTCAGAAGGAATAGTCACTGGGAGTGTTTGTGTGCCTAAGTAGGACATTTTTGTTTGTGTGGCCCCTGGGGGCTCATGGATGCTGAGCTCCTATTAGCTCCCAGAGATAGGTGATTTTGGAGCCAGTCCTTGGGTGGTCTCCATAGCGGTTGATGTGCCAGATGTGTGGACAAACTCCTTTCAGGGATATGCTGGAAACTTGGTTTTACTGGAGTAAGTCACAGACAGAAGTGGGAGAAAGTGCCCATTGACTCTTTTGGGCTCCAGCGAGGATCACAGCCAGCACTTAGATGTGTGCTAATTAGAAGCTGGACCTTCAGGCATCAGCTTATAAAGCATGCAGTCAAACCCTTTCCAGGGAAAAAGTGGGAGATGGATGTTTTACCTGCTCCCTCTGCACTAGGCTTTGGGGGTATAGCCATGGTGTGTGCTGATGTGCCTATTAACAACTGATTCCTTATTTGCTATAGTCTCCTGGGATTCAGCAACACAAGCCCTGTGGGGTTTCTGAGCTAGGTGATTTGGAGACATGTCTCATAGTTGTCAGTCTTAAAAGTTGGGGTGCAAGATTTTTGGTCTAACCCTTTACTTCTTAGAGAGAAGCGGGGAGTTGAAGATTCCCTCCTGATTGTATGGCACTGTGCTGAGGGTGGGGTTTATGGTGAGAGTGTTTCAAGTTTTCCTCTCCATTTCAATGTAGATATTTTCTCATCACTCAACGTGTCAGAGTCACTCAACTAGCTCCTGGATTCCTTTCAGAGGGAGTTCCTCAGTGTGTGACTATATATTCTATGAGCAGTTGGAGGAGGGAAATTTAGGACTCTCCTATGGTGCCATCTTGGTGATATGGGAAGACAATATTAATATAGATGAAATGAATGGACAATGGGAGGCAATTAAACTCAGAAAATGCTGATCTAACCATAAAAGAAATTACTGAAACATGTTTTATAACTGTATGAACTTTAAACCACCTAGACCCAAATCTGGCCATCAATATCTGTCTAGTTCCAATAGATAGAATTCATTTATGGCCAAATTAATATAGGGGATTTTTGTTGTTTTTGTTGTTGCTGTATATTGGCAAGTACTTGCAAAGTGAACTGTAGGATATTTTGTTCCTTAGAATTTGTGTCAATTTCAGAATAAGGAAATGAATATGAAGAATAATATAAGTGAACATTTCCAAAATATTAAAAAAAATAGAAAACAAAAATGTGATTTGGACTTTATTTAATTTCCTGTTGTCATCACATGAAGAATTCTTCAAGTTCTGTAAAAAGGGAAAAGGAGTAAACATGTTTCATATATTTAATGATTTTGTCCCAAATTGACAAATGTTTTTTAATACCAATTCAAAACTATATGACTGCCAGCTATTGTCAATTGCTCATTGCAAAATGAGTTTAGTGGGCAGAAGGAGGATTCCAAGCCTCACAGTTAGATTACTAATTTCAGGCTATGTCTGTAAAGCAAAACAAGACAAACATTACCTTGGAATATCTAGCAGTCTGGTATTCTCTACCACCTTAAAAACACATTGGAATATTTTAAAAAATTAATCTGGTATCAATCATACTGTTTGAAGTGGTCTTCAGTTCAATACTGAATGGAAATGGAGATCTGGTTACTATGTGTAAATCAATGGAAGAGTTGATACCACTGTAAAACAAAACTTTTGAGACTGCTGTTTCATGCAACAATGATTAAAGCCTTAGCACATGTGACGGGCACATAGTAAGTTTTCAAGGAACGTCAGTTATTACACTACTTTCACTAAGGACCTAGTCTCAGAACAGGATGGAGGAAAGGAGAAATGAGCTATTATCACACAATTCTACATGTAAGTAGAGAAATCACAGATTTATTTTTAATCCACAGTTAAAAAAAAAAAAAGATCGTGGTTAAAGACCTGCAAGATGGCGGAGGAGTAAGACGTGGAGATCACCTTCCTTACCACAAATACATCAGAAATATACCTACACGTGGAACAACTCCTACAGAACACCTACTGAACACTGGCAGGAAACCTCAGACTCCCCAAAAGGCAAGAAATTTCCCACGTACTTGGGTAAGGCAAAAGAAAAAAGAAAAAAACAGAGACAAAAGAATAGGGATGGGACCTGCACCTCTGGGAGGGAGCTGTGAAGGAGGAAAAGTTTCCACACACTAGGAAGTCCCTTCACTGGGGAAGATGGGGGGTGGTGGTGGGGAGGAGAGCACAGCAATAGGAGTGTAGAGGGCAAAGTGGAGAGATTCCCGAACAGAGGATTGGTGCCAACCAGCACTCACCAGCCTGAAAAGTTGTCTGGTCACCTGCTGGGGTGACTGTGAGGTGTGAGCTGAGGCTCTGGGTTCGGAGGTCTGATCTCAAGGAGAGGACTGGGGTCAGCTGCGTGAACACAGCCTGAAGGAAGTTAGTGCACCACAGCTAGCTGGGAGGGAATCCGGGAAAAAGACTGGAACTGCCTAAGAAGCAAGAGACCATTGTTTCAGAGTGCACAAGGAGAGGGGATTCATGGCACAGTCTAAACAAGATCCAGAGACAGTTATAAGTCACGGCTATCAGTGCGGACACCAGAGACGGGCATGAAATGCTAAGGCTGTTGCTGCAGCTACCAAGACGCCTGTGTACAAGCACAGATCACTATTCACACCTCCCCTACTGGGACCCTGTGCAGCCTGCCATGACCAGGGTGCTGTGATCCAGGGACAACTTCCCTGGGAGAACACATGGTGCACCTCAGGCTGTTGCAACATCACACTGGTGTCTGCCACTGCAGGCTTGCCCCGCATTCCATACCCCACCCTCCCCCCCATCAGAGTGAGCCAGAAAACCCTAATCAGCTGCTTCTTTAACCCTATCCTGTCTGGGTGGGGAACAGATGCCCTCAGGCGACCTACATGCAGAGGCAGGGCCAAATCCAAAGCTGAACCCCAGGAGCTATGTGAACAAAGAAGTGAAAGGGAAATCTCTCCCAGCAGCTTCAGGAGAAATGGATTAAATCTCAACAATCAACTTGATGAACACTGAATCTCTGGAATAACTGAATAGACAATGAATCATCCCAAAATTGAGACACTGGATTAGGGAACAACTCTAGGCTTGGAGTTTGTTTTCTGCATCTAATTTGTTTCTGTTTTTATGTTTATCTTAGCTTAGTATTTAGAGTTTATTATCATTGGTAGATTTGTTCATGGATTTGGTTGTTCTATTCCTTTTTTTATTTTTTTTATATACAGATATATATTTTTTCCCTTTTTCTCTTTTTCTGAGTGTGTATGTGTATGCTTCTTTGTGTGATTTTGTCTGTATAGCTTTGTCCTAGGGTTCTGTCTGTCCATTATTTTGTTTTTGTTTTATTATTTATAGTATAGTTTTTAGCACTTGTTATCACTGGTGGATTTGTTTTTTGGTATGATTGTTACCTTCTTTCCTTCTTTCTTTTTCTTTTTTTATTACTTTATTTTTTCTATTTTAAATAATATTTTTATTTTAATAACTTTTATTTCTCAAAATAAAATTAAAAAATATTTTAATTACCTTATATTATTTTATTTTATTATTTTAAGAATTCTTTAGGGCTTCCCTGGTGGTGCAGTGATTGAGAGTCTGCCTGCTGATGCAGGGGACACGGGTTCATGCCCCGGTCTGGGAATATCCCACATGCCATGGAGTGGCTGGGCCCATGAGCCATGGCTGCCGAGCCTGCGCATCTGGAGCCTGTGCTCTGCAACAGGAGAGGCCATAACAGTGAGATGCCCGTGTACAAAAAAAAAAAAATTAAAAGGTTATTAAACGTTTTTATATAAATATTTTAATAACTTTTTACTTTATTATTATTTTTCTTTCATTTCTTCTACCTTTTCTTCTGAGCCATGGGGCTGACAAGTTCTTTGTGCTCCAGTGGGGTGTCAGGCCTTTGCCTCTGAGGTGGGAGAGGTAAGCTCAGACATTGGTCCACCAGAGACCTCCAAGGTCCATGTAATATAAACCAGCGAAGGATCTCCCAGAGATCTCCATCTCAACGTTAAAACCCAGCTCCACTCAATGACCAGCAAGCTACAGTGCTGGACACCCTATGCCAAAGAAGAAGAAAGACAGGAACACAACCCAACCCATTAGCAGAGAACCTGCCTAAAATCATAATAAGGTCATAGACACTCCAAAACACACAACCAGTCACGTTCCTGTCCAGCAGAAAAACAAGATCAAGGTTCAATCACCAGAACACAGGCACGAGTCCCCTCCACCCAGAAGCCTACACAACCCACTGAACAAACATTAGCCACAGGGGGCACACACCCAAGCAACAGGAACTATGGACCTGCAGCCTGTGAAAAGGGGACCCCAAACACAGTAAGTTAAGCAAAATGAGAAGACAGAGACACACACAGCAGATGAAGAAGCAGGGTAAAAACCCAGCAGATGAAACAAATGAAGAGGAAATAGGCAGTCTACTTGAAAAACAATTCAGAGTAATGACAGTAAAGATGATCCAAAATCTTGGAAATAGAATGGGGAAAATACAAGAAATGTTTAACAAACACCTAAAAGAACTAAAGAGCAAACAAACAATGATGAACAACCAAGTAAAGGAAATTAAAAATTCTCTAGAAGGAATAAATAGCAGAATAACTGAGGCAGAAGAATGGATAAGTGACATGGAAGATAAAATAGTGGAAATAACTACCACAGAGCAGAATAAAGAAAAAAGAATGAAAAGAATTGAGGACAGTCTCAGAGACTTCTGGGACAACATTAAATGCAAAAGCATTTGAAGTATAGGGGTCCCAGAAGAAGAGAGAAAAAAAAAAAGCAGACTGAGAAAATATTTGAAGAGATTATATTAGAAAACTTCCCTAGTATGGGACAGGAAATAATCAATCAACTCCAGGAAGTTCAGAGGGTCTCATACAGGATAAATCCACAGAGATAAACGTCAAGACATATATTAATCAAACTATCAAAAATTAAATACAAAGAAAAAATATTAAATGCAGCAAGGGAAAAGCAACAAATAACATACAAGGGAATCCCCATAAGGTTAATAGCTGCACTTTCAGCAAAAACTCTGCAAGACAGAAGGGAGTAGCAGGACATATGTAAAGTGATGAAAAGGAAAAACCTACAACCAACATTACTCTATGAAACAAGGATCTCATTCAGAGTTGACAGAGGTATTAAAAACTTTACAGGCAAGCAAAAGCTAAGAGAATCCAGCACCAGCAAACCAGCTTTACAACAAATGCTAATGGAACTTCTCTAGGCAGGAGACACAAGAGAAGGAAAAGACTTACATAAACAAACACAAAACAATTAAGAAAATGGTAATAGGAACATACATATTGACAACTACCTTAAATGTAAATGGATTATATGTCCCAACCAAAAGACATAGCCTGGCTGAATGGATAAAACAACAAGACCCGTATATATGCTGTCTACAAGAGACTGACTTCATACCTAGGGACACATACAGGCTGAAAGTGAGGGGAAGGAAAAAGGTATTCCATAAAAATGGAAATAAAAAGAAAGTTGGAGTAGCAATTCCCATATCAGACAAAATAGACTTTAAAATAAAGACTATTACAAGACACAAAGAAGGACATTACATAATTATCATGGTATCAATCCAAGAAGAAGATATAAAAATTGTAAATATTTATGCACCCAACATAGGAGCACTTCAATACATAAGGCAAATGCTAACATCAATAAAAGGGGAAATCAACAACACAACCATAGTAGTGGGGTTTAACACCATACTTTCACCAAGGATAGATGATCCAAAATGAAAATAAATAAGGAAACACAAACTTTAAATAATACACTAAACAAGATGGACTTCTTAATTGATATTTATAGGAAATTCCATCCAAAAACAACAGAATACACTTTCTTCTCAAGTGCTCATGGAACATTCTCCAGGATAGATCATATCTTGGGTCACAAATCAAGCCTTGGTAAATTTAAGAAAATTGAAATCATATCAAGTATCTTTTCTGACCACAGCGCTATGAGACTAGATATCAATTACATTAAAAAAAATCTGTAAAAAATACAAACACATGGAGGCTAAAAATTACACTACTAAATAACCAAAAGATCACTGAAGAAATCAAAGAGGAAATAAAAAATACCTAGAAAAAAATGACAATGAAAACATGACGACCCAAAACCTATGTAATGCAGCAAAATCGGTTCTAACAGGAAAGTTTATAGCAATAAAATCCTACCACAAGAAACAAGAAAAATCTCAAATAAACAACCTAAACTAACACCTAAAGCAATTAGAGAAAGAAGAGGAAAAAAAAAACCCAGTCAGCAGAAGGAAAGAAATCATAAAGATCACATCAGAAACAAATGAAAGAGAAATGAGGGAAACAATAACAAAGATCAATAAAAGTAAAAGAATGTTTCTTTGAGAAGATAAACTAAATTTATAAATCATTAGCCAGACTCAACAATAAAAATAGGGAGACGGCTCAAATCATTAGAATTAGAAATTAAAAAGGGGAAGTACCAACTGGCACTGCAGAAATACAAAGGATCATAAGAGATTACTACAAGCAAATATATGTCAATAAAATGGACAACCTGGAAGAAAAGGAAAAAATCTTATAAAAGCACATCCTTCCAAGGCTGAACCAGGGAGAAATAGAAAATATAAACAGACCAATCACAAGCACTAAAATTGATACTGTGATAAAAAATCTTCCAACAAACAAAAGCACAGGACTAGATGGCTTCACAGGCGAAATCTATCAAACATTTAGAGAAGAGCTAACACTTATCCTCCTGAAACTCTTCCAAAATATAGCAGAGGGAGGAACACTCCCAAACTTAATCTAAGGGGCCACCGTTACCCTGATACAAAAACCAGGCACAGATGTCACAAAGAAAGAAAACTACAGGCCAATATCACTGATGAACACAGATGCAAAAATCTTCAACAAAATACTAGCAAACAGTATCCAACAGCACATTAAAAGGATCATTCACTATGATCAAGTGTGGTTTATCCCAGGAATGCAAGGATTCTTCAATATACGCAAATCAATCAATATGAAACACCATATTTACAAACTGAAGTACAAATACCATATGATAATCTCAATAGATGCAGAAAAACCTTTTGAAAAAATTCAACACCCATTTATGATGAAAACTCTCCAGAAAGTAGGCATAGAGGGAACTTACCTCAACATAATAAAGGCCATATATGACAAACTCACAGATAACATCATTCTCAATGGTGAAAAACTGAAACCATTTCCTCTAAGGTCAGGAACAAGACACAGATGTCCACTCTCACCACTATTATTAAACATAGTTTTGGAAGTCTAAGCCACAGCAATCAGAGAAGAAAAAGAAATAAATGGAATCCAAATTGGAAAAGAAGTAAAACTGTTACTGTTTGCAGATGAAATATTACACATAGGGAATCCTAAAGATGCTACCAGAAAACTACTAGAGCTAAGCAATGAGTTTGGTAAAGTAGCAGGATGCAAAATTAATGCACAGAAATCTCTTGCATTCCTATACACTAATGATGAAAAATCTTAAAGAGTAATTAAGGAAACACTCCCATTTACCACTGAAACAAAAAGAATAAAATACCTAGGAATAAACCTACCTAAGGAGGCAAAAGACCTGCGTGCAGAAAACTATAAGACACTGATGAAATAAATTAAAGATGACATAAATAGATGGAGAGATATACCATGTTCTTGGATTGGAAGAATCAACATTATGAAAATGACTATACTACCCAAAGCAATCTACAGATTCAGTGCAATCCCTATCAAACTACCAATGGCATTTTCACAGAAATAGAACAAAATTTTTCACAAATTGTATGGAAACACAAAGACCCCGAATAGCCAAAGCAATCTTGAGAAAGAAAAATGGAGCTAGAGGAATCAGGCTCCTGGGCTTCAGACTATACTACAAAGTTGTAGTAATCAAGACAGTATAGTACTTGCAAAAAAGAGAAACATAGATCAATGGAACAGGATAACAAGCCGAGAGATAAACCCACGCACATGTCATCACCTTATTTTTGATAAAAAGTCAAGAATATATAATGGAGAAAAGACAGCCTCATCAATATATGTTGCTGGGAAAGATGGACAGCTACATGTAAAATAATGAAATTAGAACACTCCCTAACATCATACACAAAAATAAACTCAAAATGGATTAAAGACATAAAGGTAAGGCCAGACACCATCAAACTCTTAGAGGAAAACATAGGCAGAACACTCTATGACATAAATCACAGCGAGATACTTTTTGACCCACCTCCTAGAGAAATGAAAGTAAAAGAAAAATAAACAAATGGGACCTAATGAAACCTAAAGGCTTTTGAACAACAAAGGAAACCATAAACAAGACGAAAAGACAACCCTCAGAATGGGAGAAAATATTTGCAAATGAAGCAACTGACAAAGGTTTAATCTCCAAAATTTATAAGCCGCTCATTCAGCTCAATATCAGAAAAACAAACAACCCAATCCAGAAATGGCAAGAAGACCTAAACAGACATTTCTCCAAAGAAGATATACAGAGTGCCAACAAACACATGAAAGGATGTTCAACATCACTAATCATTAGAGAAATGCAAATCAGGACTACAATGAGGTGTCACCTCTCACCAGTCAGAATGGTCATCCTCAAAAAACTACAAACAATAAATGCTGGAGAGGGTGCAGAGAAAAGAGAACCCTCTTGCACTGTTGGTGGGAATGTAAATTGATACAGCCATGATGGAGAACAGTATGGACGTTCCTTCAAAAACTAAAAATAGAAATACCATATGACCCAGCAATCCCACTATTGGGCCTATATTCTGAGAAAACCATAAATCAAAAAGAGTCATGTACCACAATATTCATTGCAGCACTAATTACAATAGCCAGGACATGAAGCAACCTAAGTGTCTATAGACAGATGAATGGATAAAGAAGACGTGGCACATGTATACAATGGAATATTAGTCAGCCATAAAAAGAAACAAATTTTTTTTTTTTTCAGTATGCTGACCCCTCACTGTTGTGGCTTCTCCCATTGCAGAGCAGAGGCTCCAGACGCACAGGCTCAGTGGCTATGGCTCATGGGCCTAGCTGCTCCACGGGATGTGGGATTTTCCCAGACCGGGGCATGAAGCCGTGTCCCCTGCATCGGCAGGCGGACTCTCAACCACTGCACCACCAAAGAAGCCCCCAGAAACGAATTTGAGTTATTTGTAGTGAGGTGGATGGACCTAGAAACTGTCATACAGAGTGAAGTAAGTCAGAAAGAGACAAATAAATACCGTATGCTAACACATATATATGGAACCTAAGGGATGATGAAAAACCTAGGGGCAGGACAGGAATAAGGATTCAGACATAGAGAATGGACTTGAGGACATGGGGAGGGGGAAGGGTAAGCTGGGATGAAGTGAGAGAGTGGCATGGTCATATATACACTACCAAATGTAAAATAAATAGCTTGTCGGAAGCAGCTGCATAGCACAGGGAGATCACCTCAGTGCTTTTTGACCACCTAGAGGAGAGGGATAAGGGGGATGGGAGGGAGACTCAAGAGGGTCGATATATGGGGATATGTGTAGCTTATTCGCTTTGTTTTAGGTCAGAAACTAACACATCATTGTTAAGCAATTGTACTCCAATAAGGATGCTGAAGAAGAAAAAAAAAGGTTGTGAAGATTAATTCAGATTAATTTCAGAATCAATTTTATTTACATTTCTACATTTTTCAAAAGTCAAATTATACAGTATCTTACATGTATCATAGCTAGGAATGTGTGTTGAAACAAATGAGTCAAAAGAAAAAAATTATATATGTGTGTGCATGTATTATCTCTGTCTGCCTATCTATCTATCTATCTATCTATCTATCTATCTATCATATCCTTGAGTACATTTAAGAGACAGAAACTGTTGAACTACTGATTCAGCATTTTGTTTTATTTTTACAACTACTAAACTAGTTCTGTTACAAATTCAATTCAAAAAGTTGATGGTGTAGCCATGATAAAATCTATTCTTTCCTGTACTGCATATTTTACTATTATATGAAACCAGATAAATTATTGGGAAAATTTATTCTTTAATGGTCTACATTTTATGATGTGGAAAAAATGTTTTGTAGAAAAGAGAAGGAGTTAGTCTTCCTAAATGATGGCATTCCATTGGAACATTACCACAAGAACAATATATATTTTGGTGCAAATAAGAATTTAACCTTCGGGCTTCCCTGGTGGGGCAGTGGTTGAGAGTCCGCCTGCTGATGCAGGGGATATGGGTTCATGCCCTAGTCCGGGAAGATCCCACATGCCACAGAGCGGCTGGGCCCGTGAGTCATGGCCGCTGAGCCTGCGCATCCGGAGCCTGTGTTCCGCAACGGGAGAGGCCACAACAGTGAGAGGCCCGCATACAGCAAAAAAAAAAAAAAAAAAAGAAAGAAAAAGAATTTATCCTTCGTGTTGTTAACAGTCTTATTTCCCAAGTAAATAATTAGATAACCCATTAATCCAGTAGCAGTATCTCTACCTATTTGTTTCTTATATCAACCACAACTGGTATCTTACTTTCCTACAGCTGCCATGCAGTGTACCACAGACTAGTTTGGTTCCTTCTGAGGATTCGATTCTGGGGGAGAATCTGTTCAATGTTCCTGTTAGAAATTCAGAAATAGCAAATTTAGAACCACCAAATTAATAAATACTATATAGTAAGAGATTATTGTGCATAGAAAAACAGTTCATGAGCTGGGAGCTTCCAAATTCAAAGACTAATATGAAGCTCAGAGGCATGAAGTTACATGACGGGTTGTAAAGTGAAAATGAGGAAGTTATTAACATTTATAACAATTTGTTATTACAAGGAGGGTTCCTAAATGGCAGGGGATTGGTTAAAATTATTATTTCATACCAATTTTAGGAAGATGACTTAAGTTTATTTTATGATTGTCAGTGGCATTTACAAAAAATAACCAAAGTTAAGTTTCCTTTATGTTCATGAAAAAAGCTAGTTTTAGTTTTGCTTACATGACTTAGGTGGTTTTGTCTGATCAGGGAAATCTCTATTTTGGTCTCTGTTCTTTATTTAATTTTAACACTTTGCTCCTAGTTACTGGTGAAAGCCAGCAATATTTGGCCTTCCTTGGCATCTCTACTCCAAACTGTGTCCCCATCCTCACATGACATTCTCTCTGTGTCTGTCTTCACATGATCATTATAAATGTCCTTATAAGGACACTAGTTATACTGGATTAGGAGCCCATCCTACTCCAGAATGATTTCATTTTAGTATATGTGCTGCCGAAGTGAGCACAGAATGACTTCATTTAAATTTAACTGCAAATGCAAAAACTTATTTCCAAATAAGGTCAGATTCTAAAGTACTGGGGATTTGGACACCAACATATCTTTTTTTGGGCGTGGGCAGTGATTCAACCCATAATTGCAAAAGTTTTGATTGGCACTGGTATCAACTCTTCCAGGGATTTACACTGGGGACTTAATTATAATTTTACTTTATTTATTTATTTAGTTTATGCTTCTTAATTTCCATCTTTGTCTCCTTATACCATGGAGAATAAAATGGAGGGCATTTTATTCCTATAGATGATTAAGTTATAGAATTTGGCTTCTTGAGGAAAAATAGGAAGCAGAGATTATTGCTACTCATTCCAAGATATGTCTTCCCAGATATGGGTATCAGAATGAACAGAGTTGAGACACAGCTTGGTGTGAATAAGCCTTAGAAGGAAATGAAGTGAGTCCAACAGAGACTTCCTGGGAAATAGCATTGTCAGTGTTAAACCAGGCGCCAGTATGGAGAGGCAGAGTGGAGGTAGGAGGGATGATGCCGGTTTCAGACAAAGGCACAAGGGCCTCATGGTTATGAATAAGCCTGAAAGAATAACCTTTTGTAAAAGTAGAATTTGGGGTATGAGAACCAAGTAAGTAATTGCGCTCAGTGCTGAGGACATTATTGGGTCAGACAATGCTGGCAAATAAAAGAGGAACTTAGAAAAATTCTGAAATTACAACAGGCAGGCATATAAGCCCTATAAAAAGTCCCAAAAGATTAAAAAAACAGGATAAAAGTCAAGAGATTGACAAAACAGAAGTGAGAGGTAAACAACTTGGACAAGTTATCCTGTCACTAAAGAATGAGATGTTAAAAAAATAATGCATTCATCAGTCTAGATAGGTCCAAAAGGTGAGCAAAAGGGGGACCACAGATAATGAAAACTTATTGCCGTCCCAGGCAAGAAGTTACAAAGGCAGGAATCAACTCCATCCTGAAACCTGCAAATGACAGCTAGACCAGTGGGTTCTCCTTCTGGAAAGACAAGGTCAATCTAAAGGTACTCGTCGGCTTGCTGGAGGTGGAGATAGGAAAGAGAATGAGGATGTGGAGTCCACACTGCTGTGGTAATTTTCATTCTGGCAATTAACCTGAGCAGTTTGGTTGACTCTTCATCCTCAGGGTGAGGTTGGGGAAGGGGAATGTAGTTTGAATGAATCCATGAGGATTCTCAAAGAGAGTAGAAAAAGTTTCTCTCCCCAAATGAAAAAAAAAAGGAACACATTCCCACCAGGCAACAGTGCACTAAAATTAGTAGTCTAATTTTGTATGCAGGTGTGATGGTGGCTCTCCCTCTTCTTGAGTATAGGCTTAAGACAGTAGGAAAATACAATGAACCCTAAAGTGGTATAGGGTAGCTGATGTGCAGGTTCCCACCCGATACTACAATCTCCAGCTAGCAGCTTCTCAGGACTCCCTGACACCGCATTAGCCTCATCATCTACCTGAACATGGTTCCAACTCACAGCCATATGAAGCATATGGGAAGGTCTTTGGGCAAGATGACTTAGAGTTTGAGAATAGGTAGATATCTGGATTTTACTGAGGTAAAAAATGCCATGTACTGCCTTCTTTGATTAATGGATCACATGAAAATCATTGAGGAAGTATAAATGTAAGAAGAAGCTGTGTCAAGGAAAAAGAATTTGCAACATGAATTTCAAATATAATTTTATTTCATTTATTTTTAAAAATATTTTATTTTTATTTTTATTTTTTTGGCTGCGTCAGGTCACTTGAGGCACGTGGGGTCTTCCTTGAGGCATGCTGGAGTCTTTCGTTGCAGCACGGGCTCTTTGTTGCAGCCTGCGGCCTTCTCTCTAGTTGTGGCATGTGGGTTTTCTCTCTCTAGTTGTGGCACATAGGCTCCAGGGCACGTGGGCTCTGTAGTTTGCAGCACATGGGCTCTCTCGCTGAGGGGTGCAAGCTCAGTAGTTGTGGCACATGGGCTTTGTTGCCCAGCAGCATGTGGTGTCTTAGGTCCCCAACCACGGATCGAACCCGCATCCCCTGCAATGGAAGACAGATTCTTTACCACTAGACCACAAAGGAAATCTCTTAAATACAATTTTAAAAGTTGATCTTTTTTCGAATGGAAGAACAAAGGGTGGAGTGGGTCATGTATGAGCTCTCTTGATATGTATCTTAGAACATATACGCAAAATCCATTACTTATAAAACATTTCTGAGCCTGAGAAAGGTTAAAACAAATTTAAAAAATCAAAAATAAATTCAATGCTATTGCTGTATATATATTAATAAATTAGCTTGACAAGAAGGATTAAAGAAATAAAGCAAAAATCAAGTCAGTTTTGGTGAGAAATAACTATTACTGGTCAATGAACTGATTTTAAACTTTAAGAACAACAACAACAACAAAAAACTTTAACATACATTTGGCATAAAAGGAAGGTCATGTATGCATATATGTTTCTATGGAGAGTGTCTCCAAAACTGATAATGGTACTTAAATCAGGAACTCAAGGAAAAACTGAGTGACAGGCGTTCAGAAATAGGAGGAAGATATATATTTTACTACTTGTCATTTTATACATGTTCAGTTTTATACAATGAACATGTAAAATCTATACAAATTATTAATAAAGTTAAAAATTGAGTGAAAGTAAGAATGTTTAGAATGCTACTATATTATGATGACACTTACACATATTTTCAAAAAAATCTTACCTGTTGAAAATGATGTATATTGAATATGTGTAATATCTAGGTAATTCTAAGCACAGAAAATGAACTCAAGGATGCAGAGCAAAATTATAGTACTGATATCTCAGACTTAGATGTAAAGGGAGAAGAGAGGGGAAAGGTGATTAAAAAGAAATTTGGTATTATCTACAGGATTTTAATTTTTAAAAACTTGATTGACACTGTGTGAAAGTGTTACTATTGGTAAGTCTAGATGGTATGGGTATGTTTATTTGTTTTAGTATGCTTTGTGTATCTCTGTATTTTTAAAGTATTTGATTGTTAATATAGTTGATTTTACCCCCTATGGACCCATGTGGGAATATCTTTGAGCCACATCCCCAGTATCAAAATTAGGGTTATGCAGGCCATAACTTTTCTATTCTGCATACCTATCGAGAGATTTGCTCTCCAGAATGGCACTATTCACCACTGTTCCTATATCCCTGAATTTTTACCAGTACATGACATTATCTAGTCTTTGTCTAAAAGGTGCAAAGTAAAATCTTGTTTTCATTTACATTGTCTCATTACTATGACACTAATCATCACTTAATGATTTTAAGTATCTCTTTATGTGCTTTTCTGGTTTCTTCTAAAAATAATCTGCTCTGCTCATGAGTTTTGTTTATTTCCCTCCAGGGGCATCTTTATTTATTTCTTTGTTGATTTGTAGAAACCTATCCTATAATATTTTACAAATTTCACATATCTTCTGCCCTTTGGCCACCTGCCTCTTATCTTGTCTATGCTGTGAATCATTGACTAGAAATCTTTACTTTCATGTAGCAAAAACGATCATTTTTTGCTTTATATTTGTGTTTTTGGTATTTTTTTAAAGATATCTTTTCAGGACCTTGCCACAAAGATATCCTATGACTTTTTCTCTATAAACTTTACTATTTTACCATTTTCATTTAGGTCTTTAGTGGATCTAGAGACCACACTTGCATAGGATGTTATGTAAGAATCCAGGTAGTTTTTCTCTGTTTATAGTATGAATCCTCCTCAAATTGAGATCTGATTACAGCTATAAGTTAAAAAAAAAAAAAGATTATAACAACATTGACAAAAATATGGCATTTTCCATAAAAATCTCCTGCAAAGCCAAAATAGGTACAAAACAAAAAAAAAAGGAGATTACTTGAAAGATTCAAACAAATGTACACCCTTACCAAAATACCATTAGCCAAACATCACTGTTTTATATTTGATATTCTAGAATTATATACTATTAGGAAAACCTCAGACTTAGCTAGCAGAAGCTGTTGGCAGTCATGAGGTTTTTCTTGTATCTAATGGTTTTCATGTGAAGGTTGACTGATAGCTGGAAAAGGAAAACCTCTTTATGATAAGGTACAAACAATTGTTTCAAGCACTCTGACTTCACCTTGACCGTTTCCCAGTGATTTATTCCAATGCATAAATAGCTTCAGCTTAGACAACCCTTCACCCCTGGCTCTTTGGCCTCAATTCCTTCACTATTTATATCTTTAGAGGCTGGCACCACTTGTTCATGTAACAATGCAACAATGACGCCTAAACTGAGATCTTTTTATCTTCTGCCTAACCTCACAAAAAAATGCTGACGTTCAGAGTGTAGTACAGTAGACAGACAATCCGTCAAGTCCGTTGTGCTGGCCTACTGGCTGACTTCTGCGTGGTTGGAATTCAAAGACTTGCCAAATAAATAAATATAACAAAAAATACATCCAAAATTAGACATACCCCTAAATAAGTTATTATACATAATTTGCCAAGAGTTTTCTTCTGTCTCCCAGATTGCCTGCTGTTTAAGGTCAACACATTATGCCTAGTAGAGGCTAGCATCGGTTCATTCCACTCTGCCTGATGAACTTTCATGCATATCACAGCAAGCCTAAAGTAATCCTTTTGAATTTATTGAAGGATTTCTGTGGCAAAGCTGCCAGAGCTTCTAACCATTTTTTCACAACCACTGTTATCTTCTCTTTGAGTCCTAAGCACAGTTTATCTTTCCTCAGAAAGACAGATATGGAGGCTCTTAAGGGGTACACACTGTCTCTAGCCAAGGATGAAAAATCAAGTCCAAAAACTCACTCAAATGAGGATTTATGTTGCAAGTTCTCAGCTACTGGGTCAGTCTGTCTGATTTTTAAATAGTTCCTGCTTTTGTTAAGGAAATTTCCTACTTTGAAGAAAACAGTAGAAGGTAGGAAAGCTAAGTGGGATGAGGGGCAGAGACTTGGATTGAAAATAACTGATAAAGAGATGCCTTTCCTTTCAAAGCCAACCAAAAGGAAGCTTTTGTTGTCATAAAACTAGTCTAATGTCAATTAAGCTTAAAATGATTTACTTTTAGGAGAATACAAACCAAAGGAATTTGCTAAGAAACTTTAACAGTTATAGCTCTATTAAAAATAAATAAATAAATACACCCCTGCTGTATAAGTTAAACATGAAATATTTCAGCTCTAATTCTAGTTGATCCTAGAGACACATGATCAAGTGTGGACCTTGAATGTTGCACACTGAAGTTTAACTCTTTTTCTGCACAGACCATGGCAAAATTTAGTAACAACACACACATCTGGGGCTCAGAAGTCTAGCAACCTTTCCTGTCTTGAGCATTACCAGGAATTGGAATTGAGGACTAAACAGTTCCCAAACGTGTCTGAATGGTTAAATTAACATCACAAAGCACCAGGTTGGAAGCAGATATAAATCCTACAAGTGAATCTCCTGTCACACCTCAGTGGATTAACTTGATTTTTAAAATTACTTTTTCCCTTTTCACATACAAGGAAACTGTAACAGAGAGAGGTACAGAGAGCAGGCTGGGTCCGTGCTATTCTATTCACCCTACAGATGAGAAAACTCAAGCTTAATGAGGTTAAATATATTGTCCAAGTTCACCTATCTAATGTTTTCGTGTTTTTGGAGACTATCAATATATCTAGCTAAATAAAGATGTGTACCAATAGCCTTAACTATCAGAAACTTCCTTCTCTGAGCACAAAATGAAGGCATAGGACTGTCCTTGCAGGCTGGTATTTGTACAAGCGAGAGCTGACTATTGCTGGCCCTTCTGCTGCCAGCTCTTTCTGCCAGCGTTGTTGGGTCATGAAGGTGTTTTGCCAACTTATAATAAGTGACTGAACTAGATCAGAAGAGAGCTAAAGAAAGTCTAAATCAGGGAAGTGGTAACAGGAGCAGAATCGAGTTAGATTTGAGAAGTGTTTTGGAAACAATATTTGGGACTGACCAGAGGTCAGCTTTCATCATATGCTCACATCCTCTTTGGGAAATATCTCGTGGTCTGTGGGTATCAGCTCCAGAGATACCACTTCATATTATTTACACTCATATGATCTATAAGTGAGTGTTTAAGAACTAGCTCCCAGTCATATTTGACCCATAAGTATTAATAATAAACTTTCAATTGTTTTCTAGATGCATAGATTTTATGACCAAACTAAACAATGGCTGGATTTCTGCTTTAAACAAATGAAATATCAGAAGACTAGACTATATGCTCCCTGATGTGTCTTAGTGATGTAACTCTTGATGAACACAGCCCTTGGCAAAGCCTACTAGCCACACCACTGTTGCACTAGTCCAGCTGTCAGCTTTTATTTTATTTTTTTGGCAGTTACTAGATCATTCCCAAAGTGTTCAATGACTTTAAAAGCCATTCCCTTATCATGTAACCATTACAGTTATAACACAGCAAACACACTCTACTAGGACTGTCTTGTTGAACATTAATTGTGAAATCATTGTAAAACTCAAGACACTTGTGGAGGTGAGTGTTCCCTTCATCTATCCTCTTTTTAGCAGTATCTTCATCCTCCTATTGAAAAAGAGCTTCTTACACGTGACATCCTCATTATACAATTAATCTTCATTATTCTCGGATTTGGTTATTACAAATTTGCCTACTCACTCAAATTCATTTGTAACTCCAAATCAATACCTACAGATTTTTCATGGTCATTCACCGATGTGTGCTGAGTGACAAAAATTGGGTCACCTGATGCGAAGGTTCCCAGCTGAAGGAAAACAAGGTGATATTCTGCCTTCCTGTTTTAGCTCTGTTTCAGGAAACAACTGCCCTTTACCTGTTCTATTTAGTGTCATGTTTTGTTTTGTTTTTTTGCATTATTGTGTTTTTTATTTATTTTATTTTAAAAATTTAACTGTTTAAAATGGTGTCCAAGAGTAGTACTGAAGTGCTACCTAGCATTCCTAAATGCAGAAAATACGTGTGTTAGAGAAGCTTCCTTCTTCTAACTAGGCATCGGTTATGGTGTTTTTGGCCACAAGTTCAATGTTAATGAACCAACAATATAGCACATCCAGAAAAAGGAAGAGGAAATTTGCGATCTGTTTGTGAGGCCACAAGAGAAAGAATGAAATTAACACCCAGACGCAAGTTAAAGCACAGGAACAAAGGAAAAGTGGCCTAATCTGTGGATTTGTGACCTGATCACCAAGAAAAACGTGTAGTGGACAAGTCCGCTGTGAGGCTGAAAGCCAAAGACATTTCTGGCTATGTCACGTCACCCAGGGTCACAGTAAACCCTCCTTGACTAGCACTGGGAAGCTTGCACATTTCAAAAGGTGTTTATGTTGTGAAAACATTGAACTTGCAGGAGGGACAGATTTTGCAGATCAGGAAGATGAAGAAGAATTAAAAAAAAAAAACAAAACAAAACCTCCTCTGTATTAAGAAGAAAGAGGGTTTTGTGAAAGGGCAGGTCTTCTACTCTGATGAGACAGGGTAGTTTCAGGAAGATATTGACAAACAAATAATATGCAGGTTTCCCCCACTTTTCAAAGTTCACTTTATGCCCCTTCGCTTTTACAAAAGGTCTACATTAGTACCTCTTTTGGCTAGCTGAAATAAATCTGAAGAGGATTTTCACTTTTATGAAAAAAAGGTGAAAATAGGGTTCAACTTTTGTTTTGCAGCAAGCTGTTCAAAGGCAGCATGCACCCAGAGCAGAGCAGTGAGAGTGGCATCGCCGAGCTCCTTCCCTGGAACTACACTCAGCATCTAAGCGTCAAGCTGCCATAGCTTTAAACTGTGTCTGAGCATCTGTGTTTTATCTTGATTTATTTTGTTCATACATTAGCAAGATGTGTCCTAAGGTAATTGCTTTTTCACTTTGTACCATTTCAGCTTAAGAAAGAAACGTTCTAAGATAGTGGTGGAGATGGTGTTTAGGCTGAAGACAATGTTGTATGCAGAGGCTTGGAAGAATCTAACCTTGTTTATCTCCTAGAAGCAATAGTTCAGTATTTGCTACTTCAGTGTTTGTGGGGGGACTTTTTAGAGCATACAAGCCCAAATATTAAGAACTGACTCTATTTGTTTTACAGATAAAAGCAGGATTTTCTGTTTTGCAAAACAGATTTCTAAAACTGTATCATAGAATAAGTACTATTAAAAATGGTTGATTCTGTAGTAAAATAAATAATACAACAAATACATAATTAAAAAAAATTAAAATCACCCAATTTCATAAAACACTGGGTGAAAGAAAATTAAACTCTTAAAAAGTAATTTCCTCTGCTGGATTGCTCAAAGCTGTTGAAATAATAATCTGTAAAGAAAAATTGTACTTATCTTTGTCTGAAGTATTTTTAATACCTGTGTGCTGTGGAATAGTAAAAAAAAAAAACGTTTCTCAATACTTTGTGTGGACAAAGCATCATTTTAAACACTTCTGTATATTAACACACTTGATCTTCACAGTGACACTGTGACGATATGGCTTATTTATTAGACCATTTTCAAGATGAGGAAATTAAAGCAAAGAAGGGTAAAGCATCTTGCCCAAAGCAAAAACTAGAATTGATTATAGCCCAAGAAAACTGGCTTTACTCTGTACTCTAAATATTATATTTTACTAAACATTTTTAAGAAAATAATGTCCTAAACATGAAGGATCAAACACGGATCATAGAGCTCAAAATTCAAGGTCTTTTGTAACGTGACTTTGACCCATCTGTGCAGGTCAAGGTCAGGTCTCTTTTCCTTTAAGCAACTCCACTTCAGTAAAGCCATTCATTCATTGACCAAGCCTCATGCTTTCTGCCACTGCCCACCTGCCACGCTCAAGTGCTAAGCATCCTTTTCTCCAGCAATTCAATTCCAATTACTCAGTGAAACCTCTCCAGACCTTTCCAACAAAGAGAAGGGGAAAAAACAACTGATATCTGTCATAACACCTTATTACTGTCACTTGTTTTAATTGCAATGTGGAGAATGGCTGGAAGAGGGAGTGGAGTGTAGGGATTTATTAGGTTCAGAGATTTGCTTAGTAGCCTTATCTTGAGTATATTCTGATTTTCTAACCAAATTCCTTGAAGACTGGGGTAAAGGATTCTGTTTATTTCCCCTGTAAGATATAGAACCATAATTTAGACATAATGTGATATCACACATTATAGGAAAATCACTGCCCATAAAAAAGTAATACACATTTTGTTATTGTATATATTAGAAAGCCAAAATAAAGTGAATATATGTTTTAACCAAAAAATATGCTTACATATACAAGTGTCTTTTTGTTGAAGTTTTTAATATCTCCTTGAAAAAGTAGTATTTAACTTGGAAAGAAATAAATGATCAATTGAACACTTTCTTTCTTTCTTTCTTTCTTTCTTTCTTTCTTTCTTTCTTTCTAACAATAAACATGAAATAATGCTTGTTAAACAAAATATAGTGGAAATAAGAGTTCTTAAGTGTGTGTCGTTTGAAGCTAAGCATGAGCTAACAGATTTTGAGTAATCTTTCACCATTTTATGTAAATAGAAAAAGATATATTTTGCAGCAAGTCAGAATTGGACACCTGTAATTTTCATCTGCTTTTGGAAATAAGCCAAATATAAGAGAAGACATTGAAAAATACTTGGATAGTGATCAAATTTGCATCCACAGCAAAGGGATATACATCTGGCCAGAATTTAAACTTAATAAAATTTGATAAATGTCTTTTTTCTTCCTGTATTTAGGAAGAAGTGGTAGTTTATCATCCATAAATATGTATTTGGTTCTTTTTTCTCACTTTTATTGTGCGTGTAGAAAATGTATACTTCCAGTTGAGTAGACAAAGGCACTTCTTTTACCTAGCGTGGATTGGTCTTTATTCTGGATGTGAATTTCCCTCCACTACGATGAGACGCACCATGAAACTTGGTGTCAAAGGGGCCTGGGTTACAGCTGCACCTTCCAGATGAAGGTCAATGAGATAACTCCTAATCCCTCTGTATTAGTGCTCTTTGTTGCTGAAATAAATTACTACAAACTTAGTAATTTAGAAGAACACAACTTTATTCTTTTACAATTCTGGAGGTCAGAAGTTCTAAACTCAAAGCATTGACAGGGCTGCATTCCTTCTGGAGACCATAGGGGAGGATCCAGTCCCTGTCGTTTTCCTGTCTCTGGAGACCACCTGCCTTCTTTGGCTCATGGCCTCATCCTTCATCTTCAAGTCCAGCAGCATAACATCTTCAAATTTCTCTCTCTTACCTCTGCTGTCATCACTTCTCCTTCTCTAATTCTTCTTCCTCTTTCCTTTATAATTACACTGGGCCCCCCAGCTAATTCAGAATAATCTTTCCATCTGAAGACCCTTAAGTCACATACATTTTTGCCAGGTAACGTAATATATTGACAAGTTCCAGTGATTATGTGGATATCTTTGGGAAGACATTATTCTGTGTACTAGACTGTCTGAGTCTCCTTTTCATCATGTATAAAATGGGCACCATAAACAGTCCCTCACATACAGGGTTGAAATGAATTCAACATACAACTTGGCAGATAGAGGACACTCAACTCCACAGAATTATTGTGTGAGAGTATGTGCAGTGATGCTTTATTTATCTTACATTTTCTCAGAATAAAGTATTCTACAGATAAACTTTCTATATGTTTAATATTTTAAGCTCTTAATTTTATATATTTATTGTAATGATTTTAAAAGGGGAAGATTTCTAAGTTATATTACCATTTCTCTTAGTCTATAACATTGTAAAGAGAGGATAAAACTTTAGAATCAAATAAACATGGGTTTAATCTGTTCCCTCACTTATCAGCTGGGTGGCCCTCAGCTACTTACTTAGCTCCTCTGAGTTTGCTTCCATGCTTGAAAAACAGAAATAGTAGCATTTATGTCTTAGGGAGGATTGAATTAGGAAAAAAAAAATCTATATTAGTTTCTTAGGGCTGCTGTTAACAAATTACCACAAACTTGAAGGTTTAAAAAAACAAAATTTACTCTATCATGATTCTGGAAGCCAGAAGTCTGAAATCAAGATGCTGATAAGGTCATGTTCTAGGGGAGAATGCTTCTTCCAGCTTCTGGTGTTCCTTGGCTTATGGCAGTGTAACCAGTCTCTGCATCCATCTTCTGCTCTGTGTACTTTCCTGTGTCCTCTCTTCTTATAAAGACATCAGTTATTGAATTTAGGACCCATCCTAAATCCAGGATGATCTCATCTTAAGGTCCTTAACTAATTACATCTGTAAAGATCCTATTTCCATCTAAGGTTACATGTTGAGATTCTAGGTGGATATGAATATGGGGGAGGTGCTATTCAGCTCACTACAATGTCTTTAACACAAAATGTTTTCTTTGTTGTTTTCCTTTTATTATCTACATCTTATTACCTTGAATCATAGCACTCCACATTTTATTTATTCAATAAATAATGATTGCAATGGACTCAATGATTATGTCCTATAAAATTCATATTTGAAACCCAAATCCCCAAGGTGATGGTATTTAAAATTGGGGCCATTTAGAGGTAATTAGGTCATGAAGGTGGAACCTATATAAATGGGATTAGTGCCCTTATAAGAAGAAGCCAAGAAGCTAGCTAGTTTTTTCCCCCCATCATATTAGGAAACTGGAAGAGGGCTCTCACCAGAACCCAACCTGGCTGGCACTCTGATATTGGACTTCCAGCCTCCAAGACTGTGATAAATAAACTTCTGTTGTTTATAAGCCACTTAGTTTATGGTGTTTTGTTGTAACTGCCTGAGCAGACTAATACACGTAGTAAGTACCAGTAGCTAAAGGCCCTGTGCTCAAATTTTCTTAATTTTTCCAAAGCTAAATTACCTCAAATTACTCTTTTTCTCTGGCTATTTTTCATGTCCTTCATTGCCTTCCTGATTTCACAACCCTACTTTCCAGATTTTGGTTCTTGCTGTCTTAGTCTGTGAACCCTGTGCTGCCTGGAGGAATGTGTCTGTTCCACACCTCACATGGGTTCATTGGCTAAGTATGGCCTCAGGCTTAGTTTTCATAACAGAATTCCTTCTCCTATCATCAGCCCCGCACTCATTATTAGGTCCTATCTTAACCTCTTGGGCTGGATTCCTGTCTTGATATGTATAAAGAGAGATGCAAAGAATTAAACATACTGGTGATTTAGAAAGGGAGTCTGAGAGGTGAAAACACCTGGAAGAAGGGTTAGAAAGGTAGGGGTACTCATCACAGGCAGCATCAAATGTAGGGACCCAGAGAGGGGACAGAGTGCTGTATGTGGAGGGAGATACAGGTGTTGCTTTTGGTGCCATGGCAGTAAATGAGGTGAAAACAACAGGCTTGTGCAATTTCATGAAGACCTTTATATGCTGTGTGGAGAGGAATGTCACCTGCCATATCAGTAAAGCAAGGAGTTTGCTGCCATCAAGCCCTCAGCCAGTGGAACCGCCCCGACTGTGCACTCTGAGGAGACTTAGGATGGGAAAGAACAGAATACTGGTCCTAGATAATTAAGATTCACTAGATAATTAAGGTGCATATCAAAGGAAAGATTTCAGTGAGCCCAGACTCTTGCATCTTCTCATACATAGACAAGTGCTAAATTCATTAACTTGAAATGTCTGGTTTTCTTTAATTAACAGTAATATTTTGATACTCTGGCTAATTGGGTTTGTTTGTTTGTTTCTGCAAAAAGTTCTATATATTCTGGCTCTTTCCATACCTCTTTGTAGCAGTCCCTCAGAGCTATCTGAGAAGTTGCCTTCCAGGATTAAGTCCTCAGGAAGTCTGCAAAATAAAACATAATTCTCAACTATTAGGTTGTGCTTTTTTTTTTTTTCTTCAGTTTACAGCTATGTGCATTGACAGACTCAGGCAGCTCCTTGACCTGCTGAAAGAAGTTTCCCTTTGATGGTCTCCACCTCTCAGTAAGCCCTTGGAGGTGTTAGCTGGTTTTTTGTACCTAGTGGCCAAGCAGGTATATAATCAGAAAATCTACAGCAATAGATTGTTTTGGAAAAGGGGCTACCTGATACAGATTACTGTAATATTGCTGATGAGAGATGTTGACCCAAAGCCCTAACTATTGGAATGAAATGGGGATTCCAAGCATATGAGACCTGACTTTATGCAGGTCTAGCATTTGGAAATCTAGCACTTGGAATAGGCATTAAACAAGTACTTATCGAAATATTTAAGCTCTTTGATTCTAAGACATATATTGCTCTTTCTTCTGTTTTAACACCTCTGAAATTACAAGGTATCTTATGATCACTGATGGCCTGCCAGTAATTGTGATGTAGTAGTTATAATTAATTGACTATACAAAGACATTAAAAATTCCAGAATGGGTGACAGCATCCAGGAACAGGCAAGAGTAAAACACTTTTTGAAGAAACACTACACCATCAACATTCCTGATGATGCAGAAAAAGTTATTTTGTGGGCAAATATAGACACCATCCATTCTGACCTGAAAAGTATTTCAAATTATTTGGGCTCTGAGTGAATATAAAGATGTTTTATAAATACTTTAATCAATGTCTTTGTTCTTTTCTACTTTTGCAAAAGAGGGGGAAATATTATAAAAATATAGGTGTACATATGGCTAAAGAGGTCTTTAATAAGTATAAAATCAAAATTCCAAGTGATAAAAATGGGAATGCCATAGTTTAATTGGCAATGTTTTTTCTAAATGATGTTTCTTAAAAGGAATAGATTTCAATTTGATGAAGTACGGCAATAATGATCACAATTGCATTTGTGATGTAAAGAGGTATAGAATGAAATGAAAGTCTAAAATGGAGAAATAATAAACTTAGTCTTATAATTTAAGAAGGGTTATGCTGAGGACGTGGCATTAACATATTGATTTCAGACTTCTGGCTTCCAGAACTGTGAGAGAATAAATGTCTTATTTTAAACTACCAAATTAGTGGTAATTTGTTACAGCAGCCACAGGAAATTAAATGCCTAGGGTGAGAAGAGAAGCAGGACTGGGTTTGAATGAGAAACTCCAACATGTAAAATCCTCTAGAAACGGAAAAGTTGAAAAAGAAGGAAGAAATGAACAGAAAAAGAGAAGTGTGGTGTCATGAAAGCCAAGGATAAAATGCTTCCAAAGAGAGGGAGTTGACAACTGTATCAAAAATTGCTGAACTATGAAGTAACATGACTCTAAATAGTGATCCTGGGTTTAGCTACATGGAGGATATTAGGACCCATATAAATATAAAACATGATGTGTAACAGGAATTAAGTTTTACAGAGTATCTCCCTGAGTATTATTCCCTTCCCCTTAGTAACAACTCAGGTTTATGACTTACTTATAACAAATAAAATGTGATGCTTTGTGACTTCTAAACTGGTTCATAAAAGATTACTCTCACTTTGCTTGTTGGAGCTCTTGTGCAAGAGCCTTGAGCCGCTATGCTGTGAGGAAGCCCAAACATTCCATGCAGTGAGACTATATGGAGGAGAAAGCCTGTAATTACATGGAAAGAGGATTATAACCAGACTCCAGCTGACTGAATATCATAAGAGACTCCAACCACAACCAACCAGGTGAACCCTTTCTCCTGACTAGATAGAGCTGTAGAGAAAATAAAGTATGTTTCTATATTAAGCCACTGGTAATTCATATGGGAATAATAATCAAAACATGAGATAAATAGTTAAGTGATGAAAGACAATATGCTTCCATAGTATGAATCCGTTCAAAATAAGAGCAAAAAGGAGAATTTCAGAGCCACACTGAATCATTTAATTTTGCTGAGACAAATTGATACTTGAAAAAGTTTTGTACCAAATTTTTGGCACATTTCATTCTGGGATGTATCAGAAAGTTGTTTTATTTTCTCAGAAAATTAACAGTGGATAGAACTTACATGCACAACTTAATATATTTTTAACATCTTTATTGGAGTATAATCGCTTTACAATGGTGTGGTTGTTTCTGCTGTATAACTAAGTGAATCAGCTATACATATACATAGACCCCCATACATCCTCCCTCTTGCGTCTCCCTCCCAACATCCCTATCCCACACCTCTAGGTGGACACAAAGCACCGAGCTGATCTCCCTGTGCTATGTGGCTGCTTCCCACTAGCTATCTATTTTACATTTGGTAGTGTATATATGTCCACACTCTCAAATTCGTCCCAGCTTAACGTTCCTCCTCCCCGTATCCTCAAGTTCATTCCCTACGTCTGCGTCGTTATTCCTGTCCTGCTCCTAGGTTGTACAGAACCTTTTTTTTTTTTTTAGATTCCAAATATATGTGTTAGCATACAGTATTTGTTTTTCTCTTTCTGACTTACTTCACTCTGTATGACAGACTCTAGGTCCATCCACCTCACTACAAATAACTCAATTTCATTTCTTCGTATTGCTGAGTAATATTCTGTTCTATACATGGGCTACATCTTCTTTATCATTAATCTGTCAATGGACACTTAGGTTGCTTCTATGACCTGGCTATGGTAAATAGAGCTGCAATTAACATTGTGGTACATGTCTCTTTTTGAAATATGGTTTTCTCAGGGTATATGCCCAGTAGTGGGATTGCTGGGTCATATGGTAGTTCTATTTTTAATTTTTTAAGGAACATCCATACTGTTCTCCATAGTGGTTGTATCAATTTACATTCCCACCAACAGTGCAAGAGGGTTCCTTTTTCTCCAAACCCTCTCCAGCATTTAGTGTTTGTAGAATTTTTGATGATGCCATTCTGACTGGTATGAGGTGATACATCATTGTAGTTTTGATTTGCATTTCTCTGAAGATCAGTGATGTTGAGCATCCTTTCATGTATTGGTTGGCAATCTGTATGTCTTCTTTGAAGAAATGTCTATTTAGGTCCTCTGTCCATTTTTTGATTCAGTTGTTTTGTTTTTGTGATATTGAGCTGCAAGAGCCACTTGTATATTTTGGAGATTAATCCTTCGTCAGTTGCTTCATTTGCAAATTTTTTCTCCCATCCTGAGGGTTGTATTTTCGTCTTGTTTAACATTTCCTTTTCTGTGCAAAAGCTTTTAAGTTTCATTAGATTCCATTTGTTTATATTTTTTGTTAACTTGCATTTCTCTAGGAGGTGGGTGAAAAAGGATCTTGCTGTGATGTATGTCATAGAATGTTCTGCCTATGTTTTCCTCTAAGAGTTTTATTATGTCTGGCCTTACATTTAGGTCTTTAATACATTTTGAGTTTATTTTTGTGTATGGTGTTAGGGAGTGTTCTAATTTCATTCTTTTACATGTAGCTGTCCAGTTGTCCCATCACCACTTATTGAAGAGGTTGTCTTTTCTCCATTGTATATTCTTGCCTCCTTTATCAAAAATAAGGTAACCATATGTGTGTGGGTTTATCTCTGGACATTCTTTCCTGTTCTACTGATCCATATTTCTGTTTTTATGCCAGTACCAAACTGTCTTGATTACTGTTGCTTTGTAGTATTGTCTGAAGTCAGGGAACCTGATTCCTCCAGCTCTGTTTTTCTTTCTCAGGATTGGTTTGGCTATTCGAAGTCTGTTGTGTTTCCATGCACACTGTGAAAATTTTTGTTGTATTTCTGTGAAAAATTCCATTGGTAGTTTGATAAAGTTTGCATTGAATCTGTAGATTGCTTTTGGTAGTGTAATCATTTTCACAATGTTGATTCTTCCAATCCAAGAACATGGTATATCTCTCCATGTGTTTGTATCATCTTTAATTTCTTTCATCAGTGTCTTATAGTTTTCTGCATACAGATCTTTTGTCTGCTTAGGTAGGTTTATTCTTAGGTATATTATTGTTCTGGTTGCAATGTTAATGAGAGTGTTTCCTTAATTTCTCTTTCAGATTTTTCATCATTACTGTATAGGAATGCAAGAGCTTTCTGTGTTTTAATTTTGTATACTGCCACTTTACCAAATTCATTGATTAGCTCTAGTAGTTTTCTGGTAGCCTCTTTAGGATTCTCTATGTATTGTATCATGTCATCTGCAAAGAGTGACAGCTTTTCTTCTTCTTTTCTGATCTGTATTCATTAGTTTCTTTTTCTTCTCTGATTACTGTGGCTAAAACTTCCAAACTATGTTGAATAATAGTGGTGAGAGTGGGCAACCTTGTCTAGTTTCTGATCTTAGTGGAAATGGTTTCAGTTTTTCACCATTGAGAATGATGCTGGATGTGCATTTGTCATATATGGCCTTTATTATGTTGAGGTAGGTTTTCTCTATGCCCACTTTCTGGAGGGTTTTTATCATAACTTGGTGTTGAATTTTGTCAAAACCTTTTTCTGCATCAATTGAGACGACCATATGGTTTTTATCCTTTAATTTGTTAATATGGTGTATCACATAGTTTGATTTGGGTATACTGAAGACTACTTGCATTCCTTGGATAAACCCCAACTGATCATGGTGTATAACCTTTTAATGTGCTGTTGGACTCTGTTTGCTATTATTTTATTGAGGATTTTTGCATCTATGTTCATCAGTGATATTGGCCTGTAGTTTTCTTTTTTTGTGACAGCTTTTTCTGATTTTCATATCAGGATGATGGTGGCCTTGTAGAATGAGTTTGGGAGTGTTCCTCCCTCTGCTATATCTTGGAAGAATTTGAGAAGAATAAGTGTTAGCTCTTCTCTAAATGTTTGAGAGAAATCGCCTTTGAAGCTGTCTGGTACTGGGCTTTTGTTTGTTGGAAGATTTTTAATCACAGTTTCAATTTCAGTGTTTGTGACTGGTCTGTTTATATTTTCTAGTTCTTCCTGGTTCAGTCTCAGAATATTGTGCTTTTCTAAGTGTTTGTCCATTTCTTCCAAGTTGACCATTTTATTGGCATATAGTTGCTTGTAGTAATATCTCATGATTCACTGTATTTCTGCAGTGTTAGTTGTTACTTCTCCTGTTTCATTTCTAATTCTATTGATATTGAGTCTTCTCCATTTTTTTCCTTGATGAGTCTGGCTAATGGTTTATCAATTTTGTTTATCTTCTCAAAGAATCAGCTTTTCTTTTTATTGATCTTTGTTATCATTTCCTTCATTTCTTTTTTAATTTATTTCTTATCTGAACTTTATGACTCCATTCCTTCTGCTAACTTTGTGGCTTTTTCCTTCTTCTTTCTCTAATTGTTTTAGGTGTAAAGTTAGATTGTTTTTTTGAGATGTTTCTTGTTTCTTGAGGTAGAATTGTATTGCTATAAACTTCCCTCTTAGAACTGCTTTTGCTGATCCCATAGGTTTTGGGTCCTCGTGTTTTCATTGTCATTTTTTCTAGGTATTTTTTGATTTCCTCTTTGATTTCTTCAGTGAGCTCTTGGTTATTTAGTAGTGTATTGTTTAGCCTCCACGTGTTTCTATTTTTTACAGACTTTTTTCCTAGTTGATATCTAGTCTCATAACATTGTCATCAGAAATGATAACTGATGCAATTTCAGTTTTCTTAAATTTACCAAGGACTACTTTGTGACCCAAAATATGATCTATCATGGATAATGTTCCATGAGCACTTGTGAAGAAAGTGTACTCTGTTGTTTTTGGATGGAATGTCCCATAAATATCCATTAAGTCCATCTTGTTTAAAGTATTATTTAAATCTTATGTTTCCTTATTTATTTTCATTTTGGATGATGTGTCCATTGGTGAGAGTGGGGTGTCCTTTATGGCTGTTAGCTTTTGGCTTATGTACTGAGGTGCTCCTATATTGGCTGCATAAATATTTACAATTGTTATATCTTCTTCTTGGATTGATCCCTTGATCATTAAGTAGAGACCTTCCTTTTGTCTTATAATAATCTTTATTTTAATGTCTATTTTGTCTGATGTGAGAATTACTTCTTCAGCTTTCTTTTGATTTCCATTTGCATGGAATATCTTTTTCTATCCCCTCACTTTCAGTATGTATGTGTCCCTAGGTCTGAAGTGGGTCCCTTGTAGACAGCATATATACAGGTCTTGTTTTTGTATCAATTTAGCCAGTCTATGTCTTTTGGTTGAAACATTTAATCTATTTACATTTAAGGTAGTTATCGATATGTATGTTCCTATTACCAATTTCTTGTTTTTGGTTTGTTATTGTAGGTCTTTTCATTCTCTTGTGTTTCCTTCCTAGAGAAGTGCCTTTAGCATTTGTTGTAAAGCTGGTTTGGTGGTGTTGAATTCTCTTAGCTTTTGCTTGTTTGTGAAGGTTTTAATTTCTCTGTCAAATCTGAATGAGATCCTTGCTAGGTAGAGTAATCTTGGTTGTAGGTTTTTCCCTTTCATCACTTTAAATATGTCCTGCCCCTCCCTTCAGGCTTGCAGAGTTTCTGCTGAAAGATCATCTCTTAACCTTATGGGGATTCCCTTGCATGTTATTTGCTGCTTTTCCCTTGCTACTTTTAATATTTTTTATTTTTCTTTTTAATTTTTTTTTGATAGTTTGATTGATATGTGTCTTGGTGTGTTTGTCCTTGTATTTATCCTGTATGAGACTCTCTGTGCTTCCTGGACTTGACTGACTATTTCCTATCCCATATTAGAGCAGTTTTCAACTATAATCTCTTCAAATATTTTCTCAGTCCCTTTCTTTTTCTCTTTTTTTTCCTGGGACCCCTATAATTCAAATGTTGGTGTGTTTAATGTTGTCCCAGATGTCTCTGAAAGTTTCCTCAATTCTTTTCATTCTTTTTAATTTTTATTTATTTATTTATTTATTTATTCTTCTCTGTATAGTTATTTCCACTATTTTTTTTTCCAGCTCACTCATCCATTCTTCTTCCTCAGGTTTTCTGCTATTGACTCCTTCTAGAGAATTTTTAATTTCATTTATTGTATTGTTCATCATTTTTGTTTGTTCTTTAGTTCTTCTAGATCCTTGTTAAATGTTTCTTTTATTTTCTCCATTCTATTTCCAAGATTTTGGATCATCTTTATTATCATTCCTCTGAATTCTTTTTCAGGTAGACTGCCTATTTCCTCTTCATTTAATTGGTCTGGTATCTTGGTCCTTCATCTGCTCTGTATTTCTCTGTCTTCTCATTTTGCTTAACTTACTGCATTTGTGGTCTCCTTTTGGCAGGCTGCAGGTCCATAGTTCCTGTTGTGTTTGGTGTCTGCTCTCAGTGGGTAAGGTTGGTTCAGTGGATTGCGTAGGCTTCTTGGTGGATGGGATTGGTTCCTATGTTCCCATGGATAAGACTGGATCTTGTCTTTCTGGTGGGCAGGGCTGCATCAGGTGGTGTGTTTTGGGGTGTCTGTGAACTTATTATTATTTAGGCAGCATCTCTGCTAATGACTGGGGTTGTGTTCCTGTCTTTCTAGTTGTTTGGCATAGGGTGTCCAGCACTCTAGCTTGAGGGTCGTTGAGAGGAACTGCATCTTAGCATTGAGATGGAGATTTCTGTGATATCTTTTGCCATTTGATATTACGTGGGGTGGGAGTTTCTCTGGTGGACCAGTGTCCTGAACTCGGCTCTCCCACCTCAGGGGCTCAGGCCTGACAACCAGCTGGAGTACCAAGACCCTATCAGCCACATAGCTCAGAAGAAAATGGAGAAAAGAAATTAAAAAAAGAAAGAAAAAATAAAGTAAAATAAAATAAATTTATTAAAATTAAAAATTAAAAAATATTATTAAAAATAAAATAAAATAAAAAATTACTTTAAAAAAGAAAGAAAGAAAAGAGCAATCAAACCAAAAAACAAATACACCAATGGTGACAAGCACTAAGTACTATAGAAAAAAAAAAAACAGAAACAACTACAGATAGAACCCTAGGAGAAATGGTAAAAGCAAAGCTATACAGACAAAAATCATACAAAGAAACATACACATACACACTCACAACAAGAGAAAAAGGAAAGAAAAATTATATAAATATAAAAAAAGGAAAAGAACAACCAAATCAAATCTTTAAACAAACTACCAATGATAATTAGCTCTAAATACTAAACTAAGCTAAACATAAAACCAGAAACAAATTAGATGTAGAAAGCAAACCCCAAGTCTACAGTTACTCCCAATGTTCACTGCCTCAAATTTGGGATGATTACTTGTCTATTCAGTTATTCCAGAGATGCAGGGTACATCAAGTTGATTGTGAAGATTTAATCCACTGTTCCTGAGGCTGCTGGGAGAAATTTCCCTTTCTCTTCTTTGTTTGCATAGCTCCTGGAGTTCAGATTTGCATTTGTCCCTGCCTCTGCACGTAGGTCACCTGAGGTCATCTGTTCCCTGCCCAGACAGGATGGGGTTAAAGGAGCCTCTGATTAGGGGGTTCTGGCTCACTCAGGCTGGGAGGAGTGAAAGGTATGGTATGTGGGGTTAGCTTGCAATGGCAGAGGCTGGTGTGACGTTGCAACAGCCTGAGGTGTGCCGTGTGTTCTCCCAGGGAAGTTGCCCCTAGATCACGGGACCCTGACAGTGGCAGGCTGCACAAGCTCCTGGGAGGGGAGGTGTGGATAGTGACCTGTGCTTGCACACAGGCTTCTTGATGGCTGCAGTAGCAGCCTTAGCATTTCATGTCCGTCTCTGTTGTCCACGCTGATACCCATGGCTCACTTCTGTCTCTGGAGCTTGTTTAGACTGTGCTCTGAATCCCCTCTCCTCGAACACCCCAAAACAATGGTCTCTTGCCTCTTAGGCAGTTCCAGACTTTTTCCCGTACTGCCTCCCGGCTAGCTGTGGCACACTAGCCTCCTTCAGGCTTTCTTCATGCAGCTCATCACAGTCTTCTCCCTGGAATCTGACCTCTGAAGCCCGAGTCTCAGCTCCCAGCACCCACCTGTCCTGGCATGTGAGCAGACAATCCTCTCAGGCTGGTGAATGTTGGTTGGCACTGATCCTCTGCACTAGAATCTCTCCATTCTGCCCTCTGCACCCCTGTTGTTCTGCTTTTTTCCATGGCGCTGAAGGATTCCACCCACCCCCCGCCCCGTCTCCACCAGTGAAGGTGCTTCCTAGTGTGTGGAAACCTTTTCTCTTTCACAGCTCCATCCCAGAAGCGCAGGTTCTTCCCTATTCTTTTACATCTGTTTTTCTTTTTTCTTTTGCCTTACCCAGGTATGTGGGGAGTTTCTTGCCTTTTGGGAAGTCTGAGGTCTTCTGCCAGCATTCAGTAGGTGGTCTGTAGGAGTTGTTCCACCTGTAGGTGTATTTTTGATGTATTTGTGGGGAGGAAGGTGATCTCCATGTCTTACTCCTCTGCCATCTTGAAAGCGTTAATTTAATTTTTAATTTTCATCACATACATAACATCATTCTTGAATTCGGGTTGACAAAACATAAAAAAATTAAATGTTTTGTACCATTCCCAAACCTAAATGGATGTTTATGCTAAATCTACAATCTCTTATCAAAATCCTTTGAGTCTAAACATAATTCAAAATTCAGTTAAAAAATATGTAACTCTTCTAACAGGATCTAAGGTAGTACCTCCCAATCTAATATAATAAAGTGATATAGCAAAGTGTATTATATTCACACTTGTTTGGATAAATATAGACAACAAGTGACTTCATATCAGTTCACTGGCTTTCAGTCAAAAGAATTTGAAAAAAATATGGTTTTCATGAAATTTTGGATTTTGGAATCTTGAATAAGTGATTGTGAACCTTCACCTGTCCCCTCTCCCACTCCCCACCACCATAAATAAACAACTGAGCCCTAGTGTTGAAAACACAAGTTGGTTCTATTATAAATTAATCATCAGCATACTCAAAGGGGCCTGTGAAATTGCTTGGCCGTTCCAAGTTCTTCTGGTCTCTCAAAATTTCAATCAAACTGTTTTTCTCTTTGTTTTTAGTAGTTGACTCCATGTCATAATTTCTAATGAAAATAAAAACAATTAAGAGGAGACTTTCTCATGTTTCTGATACTGAACATGACTCTTGCTGTAATAAAGTCATTTCCTATATCTCCAACTTAAGGCCAGTTTTACCATATGCTTGTAATCTTATTCCCATCTACCTTCACAGAAACCTTATGCTACTGATTTGCCCTTTTATATATTAAACAAGATAACTCTTAGTTCTCTGTTTTGATTACTAGATGAGTGATGGTGACCTAGATAACACTGGAACATTGAAAGATAAATAAACTTATGAGATCAAGTTTGTTTATGTGTTTGTGAGTAGTTTGTATGTAGGTGGCTGAATGGATAGAGCTGGAGCTGTCATTTTATAAGTTATCTATCAAGGTTATTGAAAATTTTGACTTTTGACAAGAGGGAGCCTATAGAGTGAAAAGGGAAGAGGATTTATATATGGGTCATGAGTTAAATAATCAGGAATATAGGACTCTTTCAAAAGAAACTGATAAAAGGTGTCTAAAAAGGAGGAAAATCAAGGCACCACACTCCATGCAGAAATTATACACAAACCTTCCAGAAATTTTACTGTAAAAGGGAAAGTTAGACCTATAGAGTTGTAACTGGAGAAGAATGAGGGGAATATGTAAGGATTGTTTTTATTTATTCTTCTAATGTGGGAGAACACTATCATATGTTTACAAATGTGTTCCTTCCAGGGAATCATGAACTCCTAATTATGGTTATGGTCATAAAACTGATTATGTCCTATCATTAATTATGTCCTATTAATTAGTCTATATAATTATAGTCAAGAAAGCTATTAAGTCCTATTAAATCTATTAGGCTGGGAGACTAGAAGTTGAATAAATCATATTTGTTGCCCTCAAAATTGTCACACACAAGTGAACTTGCTATCTAGCATTTCTGTTACAGAATTTTGTCACTGTACCTGTATGATTTTGGGTATAAATGCCCCTAAAAAGTGGTAAGGGAGAGAAAATTGAAGACATCTTAAGAAAAGAAAAAAAGGAGCAACATAGTTATAAACATTGCCCTTCATTGTGTGATTTATGATCAAGGTCCAAGACACATTTGAAGTTAGAGACAATGAAAAGGAAAACAATATAAAACAAGGTGCCAGATTAGTGTGGTTATCTCAAAAGAGTCTCCAAATTGACAGACTGCAAAAACCTCAAATCTTTGCTATTAGAGTTATATGATTCAGGACATCTTTCTTCTTAAAATATTATTTTTGGCAAATAGATTATTAATAAGTGGGATTTTAAAAACAGTTTCATTATAAAAATCGCTTTTTGAGATAAAATATCATATTGGAATCACAGGACTCAATATCAGTACCCAATAGAACCACTTCTAGTGAGATGTGTACTCTGAATTTTTCCACCGTCTGTCTGTGGGATAGTCTAATACATTAAAAAAAAAATATTCCTGATCTCTGCTGACCTTAGACTTTTTAAATAATGTGTTACAAACAAAAACAATTTCAGGAAAAATTGTTGTATGCAAATATTTCCCAGATTTCATAAGTGAATGTTCAAAATGTATGTTTTAATTTATTTCTTAGTTTGACAAATATTGCTTATCTTTGAATTTCAAACCTTCTGGAGTGAGTGAAATAATGGATTTCTTTTTTGTTATCTCTAAGGAAGGATAATTACCGTGTAATATATGATGTGTTTATTGTTTCTATGGATGTTATCTAACCTAAAAAGTGAGTGATCAGCATGAAGCAAAGCAGATGCTGAAGTATCTGGTTTGTGTCTGTAAGTGAGTGTCCAAGAGCTATAATGTCCTCACACAACTGTGGGTCATCATCATGCCCACTGGCATTCTGCAAAGAGGGACTTTGAGGCTGAAATCATTATCAGGCAATTATTTGGGAACTTTGAGATTAGAAAACAAAAACACATGAACTTTCTTATAGATTAGAAAACAAAAACACATGAACTTTCTTATGTCTTTCATTTGGATCATTCTGAATCATGCAAACAAAACAAAACAAAAACATAGAGACTCTGAAATGAATGATTATACCCAATTAAAGTATAAAACACTTAAACTTTAGTTACCATGAATTAAAAATTTTATAGAAATTAACATTGAATTTTGTTTTCAAAGTTGATATGAATTTCACTTTTGCAGCCAGAACCATTGTTAAGTTACTTAGGCTGGAACTGTGTTTTATAGACTTTGGTATAGGGTTCTCTATAAGTATATAACTCTGATAGAATGTTTACACTGTATAATTGTATTATCATGATCTGTTTCTGTATCTGTCTTTCCACTATGAATTCTTCAGCATATAATTTCCATCTCATTGTATCCAGGTGCCTCGTGCATATCTTGGCAAATACTAAATCCTCAATAAAATTCTTCAATAAAAGATAGGTGTTTTATGTATCTGTCCATTATAAATACATATCACATACTAAATAAATAAATAAATAAATAAGAAAGAGGAGACCTTTTCATTTACAATATATTTTTCATGTCTCTTGGGATCTGGAATGAGAATATACTTAATAAAATATATTTATCCTACATTTTACTTAATTGTAATGTTTACATTGCTTTCCTTATACCCAAATTCTAAAATAAACCTAAAATCAGTTCTTATCTTACAGTTATATCAAGTGTAACTGTAGATTCATATATGTCAGCAAGTCAGTGGATGTCTAGAAAATAATTCATAAAAAAGTGTGTTTACAACTTTATATTTAACTTCAGTGAATTGTTAGTGTGAGCTTTTCTTAGTGCATTTCTTATAAAGTATGAGAGAGTAAATCTTCTTACGATTTCATATTTAAAGCTTGAGCTGTCTTAAGAACTGCTATATATAATAGTTAAATATAGCATTAGGAGACATCATTACTACCTATTGCCTTTCACTGAAGATGTTAGTGAATTCAAACTGTGGATTTGAACTTATATCTAAATTCAATGATTATGTCTTTCTCAGAATGCCTTTGCAGATGATATGCTCTATAGTACTTCGTAACCATTTTTATTAATTGAGATATGACTTACATACATTTACAGGCACTACTGAACTGCTTGGTTAATTTTTATATTTGTGTATACTCATGTAATCAATGTCAAGAACTTTTACCAACCTTGAACCACCCAGATCAAGGTCTAGAACTTTTCAAGCACCCTAGAAGTCTCCTATGTGTCTGCTCCCAGTCAGTTCTCCTCTCCATTATTGCACTGGAATAAACACACTGTCAATTACTTGTCAATTTTGTATTATATAAGTGACCAAGGTGTAATTATAAATCTGAATTGCAGTTTTAGAATGCACAAGTAGAACAACCTCAGAAACTAATACAGACCAGGAACCCCTCTTTCTTTCAAGCATCTACTATTTCTTGACTCACTCAATATATAGCCCAAATCAAATTTTTTAAAAAGAAAATCTGTCTTTGAACTATCAGAAGGATTTCTTCTTCTGTTTCTTGTTTATCATGCAATGAAAATCTCATCAGTTATAAGTATCAAAAAGGGTCAGCCCCATGATGATGCAGAAAGACAGATTGTATTTCTAGACGGTTTTACTTTTACTAACCTTATGAGTGTCCTCTGTAAAGATCCCATAAACAAGCAACAGAGTATGCTTTAGATTTTATCACACTTCCATGACATATGTATATAGAGATCAAATAATGCATTGTCTGCTTTGAAAACTTGCATTGGCTTTCTTTACACACCTGATTAATTTTATCACCAATTCCCTACTTTGGTGCTCCTATTACACTTGACTAGAGGTAATAGCACCTTTCTCACATTGCTCTACATTTTCAAATTTGTTAGGAATTAAATGTAACTTTATTTATTTGAAATCATAGTCAGGTAAGCATGTTCTTTATTCCTCTTGACATCTTGCTGGATATCATTTTCTAAGCGTTCGCATTTAGTCTATAGCTAAACTGTTAATTAATAACAAATCAGGTATATTGACATCAACACTTCATAAAGATATCAGTCATTCCATCTACATAATACAAGACACAGATTCATCATTTTTGCTCATTATACTCAATTGCAATAATATCTAACAATTTGAGGAAATTATTTATTTTTCAAAGCAAATGATGGGCCTAGAGAAAAGTAAAAAAGTTCTTTAAGAAGTAGAAAAAAAAGCTAGTAACAATACCCCATAACTTTATCCCTAGGACTAGTTTATTTTAGAATTGTATACAAAATCAACTAGACTGTCTGTCTCCCTCATGCTTATACTTTTTCTCTATTTTGTCTTGATACAGGGGTCACTTAGTCATCAGTCCTCTTATTTCCATATGGTCTTTTTTCACATCCTTCCTCTTCCTCATTTCTTCAAAAGAGGAGTGAGATATTCAGCTGGGGAAATGGGAAAAGGAACTGTGATGCTAGACGAGCTCCTTTTACTGGGGGTTACAGCTCATTCAACAGATGCTCTGCTCTCTGCTCTACCCTATGGGATTTGTCTTTGGGGGTAAGACTTGTGGTTGAACAGTTGTGCCAGCAGGCTACACCCCTCTCAGATCTAAACTTATATTTTCCACTAAGCATTATCACTAATAAAGGTAATGTATCATTTTGACTTCCATCACTGCAATTCCTATGTCATTGACACAATCGATTCTGAAAGCAGAAAGGGAAAGAGATATTATTTGTTAACTCTCCTCAAAAGTCACAACATTCTTTTCTTGCATTTTCAATTTGTGTCTTCCCATTGACTTCCTCTTTTGTTACTTCTAAAAATGTAAGTATGGGCTTCCCTGGTGGTGCAGTGGTTGAGAGTCCGCCTGCCGATGCAGGGGACACGGGGTCGTGCCCCGATCCGGGAAGATCCCACATGCTGTGGAGCGTCTGGGCCCGTGAGCCATGGCCGCTGAGCCTGTGCGTCCAGAGCCTGTGCTCCACAACGGGAGAGGCCACAACAGTGAGGGGCCCGCGTAAAGCAAAAAAAAAAAAAAAAAAAAAAAAAAAAAAAAAAAAAAATGTAAGTATGTGCTAGTGTACTATCAGTCCTACTATATTCTTTCTATCTCTCTTTTTTCCCTCTTGTCTTTTTTAGCATGAACCTTCTCAAAATTTATTTTGTATTTGTTCTTTCAATAGTTAAGTCTCTCTGACTCCTTTAATTTCACCAAAACTACTTTTGGGAAGGTCTCAAAAGTTCCCTAAACACTGTCTCTTTTTATTAGTCACCATCTTCCTAGATAAAGGCAGGTTTAAACTTGGTTATAGAATTCCTGATGAAAAAGACAATATGTCTAGTTCTGTAAGGGTTCATGTTTCCAAAAAAGTACTACAGTCTAAAATCAATTTCCCATTCTTGGCTTTGTACAGAAAGACCCAATAAGTAGTGAGCTCTTGTCACTTAAACAAATACACTAACCCTGTAGAGTTTCTTGATAAAGGTGAGACAAAAGGAATCAGTGAAGGAGATTCTTCAGGTGTAGGTATGTCTCTGGTGTAAGTAACAACTTAGAATAACTAGATGAAGGAAGTGATGCTTAAGCAATCATTTAATAAGTACCTCTTTGTTAGTCAGAATTTTGAGATTTGTCCTTTATGAAATAACCAAGATTATCAGCATTCTGTGCCCCTGAATGAAGGTAATTGATCATGTTTTATAAATTCAAAATTTCATTTTTTTTTTTTTTTTTTTTTTTGCGGTATGCGGGCCTCTCACTGTTGTGGCCTCTCCCATTGCGGAGCACAGGCTCCGGACGCGCAGGCCCAGCGGCCATGGCTCACGGGCCCAGCCGCTCCGCGGCATATGGGATTCTCCCAGACCGGGGCACGAACCCGTATCCCCTGCATCGGCAGGCGGACTCTCAACCACTGCACCACCAGGGAGGCCCCAAAATTTCATATTTTTATTCCTTAACCATCTTTTGGATTATCTTATATTCTGAATGTCTAGTGGTTTTCTATTTATCCTGCCAGTACATTACATCCAGAAAGTTTAAAAGAGAACTTTCACCTGTGTCTCTCTCTGTATTAAAACAACTTTGCTTGACATTTTTATCTTATTTTGAGCTGGGAGATTTAATATTTCAATCACTATCGATCCTCATTCATCTTTCATTATGCAGTGTTATAGAAATGTGTTTGATTTACAGCTACAATGTGATAGGTTGAAAAAACAGAGACTGAATTTAAAGTTGAGAGAAGGCTATCAAAGATGGTTGTGAAAGATGCTGAGGTTATTTGTCAATGTGAGAATGATAGAAAGTCTCAAATGATTCTTAGCAGAAACAGGGAGAAGTCAATTGAAAAGACGAAAGGGGATAGTTTGGACCAGCTGCTCCAGCCATGGAATAAAAAAAAAAAAAAATCTTTCTGTGGGTGATTTTCCTAAGATTTATACTTCTTCATCTTCCTTTTCATAACATATTAGGTAAATATGAGGTTGTGAATATAAGGGAAAATGCCAAAGATGCTCATATGCCAAGCCTGATTCTACAGAATCAGAATCCTAGAGGTTCAAATATGGTACAGTCCACCTGTTCCATGGGGTCTTACAACTTAAGCCATATTGGTACAGCCATACGATATTCTTCTTAATTTTAAATTTAATGTCATGGATATTATGTATTTTCTGTTGCCTCCATAAAACTACAGCAATGACATTTCAACAGATCTAACAGAAACTCTTTAGAATCACTTTCCCAACTGCCATCAAATAATGAAATCTACATTGGGAATGGACCTAAATCTTCTGTTAACTTTAAAAAAAAAGAAACAAACAAACAAACAAAAAATGGAAAACAACAACAAACCAAGATGTTCTTAATATTAGAGAGCTGTCAACACAAACCATTTTTTTGAGATCATTTGAATTATTGACCGATGTTGTTGGTCTTTCAAAGTATATGTATCAGATTTGTGGCTTTAGTTATCTCTAGAAAAGCAATAATATTGTATATTATATTTTCTAGAATGAAACATGACTTTATGTTAAAGTATTTAACAAAACTGGATTTCATATTCCTAGTCTTGCTTGCTTCAGTGTTTGTTTTGATTTTAAAATTAATGTACTGTCTAGAAACTGATGAAGTGAAAAGAGAAAGTTTCATAACTAAAATCAAAACAAATATATGCATCAGAGATTTTGATACTACTGTGGTAGAGTGTTGTCAAAAAAGGAAAGTTTAAAATTCATATTTAAATTTATTTCAACTGGGAATAGAGTGACTGACTACCTCTTTCTGGATTATTTACACTGATAAAGTTTCAAGTAAAACAAATAACAATTAATTTAATTAACACAATTTCAGTCCAACTTCTTTCGGTCAACATTATTAATGTGTTTTAAAAAAGAAAAGTAAACTATTGACCAATTCTTAGGAAATTAATGAGTCTGTTGACAACAGTTGTTTTCAAAACAGGTCCAAAATCACTTACCAGCCAAATGGAAGGAAGTAATTCAAATAACTTGGTATTTGAGGATTTGGGAAAATGTTTGGAAAATTTGATTGAAATTTCCTATTTCGTCTACATTTTTCTTATCCTTTAAAGCACTAAAGTTTTTTTTTTAATAGATGCCAAAGTCTTGAAGAAATATTCAGTTCTTATTACACATGCACATGATTTTTAATCAATTTGAACCCTCTAGGGATTAATATATATATATATATATATATATATATATATATATATATATATATATGAAATAAAACCATTGTTACAACTACTACACACTTTTTTTTCTGCTGGCTAGGATTAATAATAATTCATCCGTGCTTCCCTTGTATAACTGTCATTTATTGAACTGATGACTCAAAAATTTCTCTATGTGGAGAGGTTTAGTTCTGCTTGATAAGAGTTCCTCTGCAAAACAATGGTTTTGAAGTCATGAATGTTTTCATATAAACCACAATCTTAAATAAAACAAAACTCTGCCAATCAATCATAAAACAGAAATCTAGGTAAGCAATAATTTATATTATTAAAGCTGTAAGATTTAATTTTATACTACTTTAGAGATTTTACTACATACTTTTCTGACTATGGATATAATAAATGAAGACTTTGGAGAATTACAATTAAATTTTGAAGACAGTGATCTTTTTCCGTCCCAAAGTACTCTTCCAGGAGAAAATGAAAAAAATGAGTTTATATTTATTAGGCTTTTCAGGAATATGAAAAGTTATTGCCATTGGCTGCATGGTCTACCAGTTTCCCATTAGTTAATAAAATTGCTTCTGTGGAAGCCAACACATGGAAATAAAATCATTTCATAAACTAAGAGCATGGGGTCAAGAGTCAGAATATTGGAGGCTAATCCTGTCTTTATCACTTACTGACTAACTGACATTAGGCAAGTTGTTTAACCTGTCTATTCTCCCAGTTTTTTTTTTTTTCTTCTCTAAAATCATCTACCTCCCAAGGCATGATGATTAAATGAGATAATGCACATGCTTGGCACATGGCGAGAACCAACTCTATAATAGCTATTATTACATCATGATCTAACTGAAATTAACATTTCTCATTACGTGAGAAATTAAAATTTTAGTTGTGATGACACATTAATAATATATTCATGTGGATAACAATGTCCTCATTTTGTCATTTAACTGTCATAATAATTCCAAGTCATAAAAATAATCATCTGTTAGACTCCTAACATCTTAGTACACCAAACAATGACTTTATGTCAAGAATACTAGAAATTATTAATCACAGACAACCTTTAGATATTAGCTGAATATTATACATAAAATATCATGTTTTTAAAAGTTACTTTAATATTGTATAGTTATTTGGGTCCATCATTTTGCAAAAGCCATTAACAATGCAGAGAAAAGAGTATTTTTAAAATGTGTTTTTAAAAGTATTGATAGCTGATGAGTCAGTGAGGAACTACTGAGCCATAATTATAGGGAAAGCAGGAATTCAGATATGAGAGAAGGACACAAAGGAATAAATCAATTTTTGCTCCAAGGGTAGAAGATTTGGGCTACATATTTGGTGGTCTTGAATAGAGAGGGGTACAAGGTCAAGGTCTTAGGCCCACCAAGGTAGGAAATGTATTAACAACCTTCTCATAATTAAGCTGGGTCTGTAAAGGTTTACACACTCAGAGTTATGGTGACCTGAAGTAAATTCCTACCAAACCTCCATTTCTTGTGAACTTTAGAGAAGTCTCCCTTGATTCTAAATTAAGTATAGAGAATAAAGAAAGGTGAAAAAACAGTATCTGTGAATTTTTTATCCCACTCTGGGATTGAGTGTTTCTAATATCCTCAAACTATAAACTTGAATTGAAGATTTTTCAGACTGACAGTGTCCCCAGAAGCAGAGCCAAATCCTCTTGAGAAGACCAACTTCATCTAATCCTTAAAGAGTCCCATGATTTGTTTTAATGAGTGTATCCTTCTAAAAACACCAGTACACTAGAAAATAAAGCATCATGACAAGTCATAACAGAAAAAGAAAAGAAAAGAAGCAGCAGAAACAGACCCACTCAGGTTTCAAATATACTGGCAGTGGACAACATCAGAATAGCACAATTGAAGAGATAATTAGTACTCTAGGATCTAAGTAAAATAAAATAAAATAAAATAAAAACCCAAAATGGTGCACATGGAGCCAAAAAGATGGAGAATATGGAAAAGAGGTTAAGAGATATGGTGGTGGTCAGTAAGTTCCAACATATGTTTAATTGTAGTTCAAGAAGAAGAGTGGAAAGGAAATGGAATAGGTGCAAAATTTTGAGGTGTTACAGTTGAGAATTTCCCAGAAGTGATGACATATACCATTCACACAGATTCAAAATCCCAGTGAACTCCCAGGAGGATAAATAATAATAAATCCACACTGAAATACAACATAGTGGCACAGCATGGCATTAAACACCAGAAAGGAGTTCTTCAAAACAGCCAGAGATAAAATGGCAGGTTTCTTTCAAATGAGAGCTGATCAGGTTGTCAGCTGATTTTTCAACAGCCACAGTATAACTGAAAGAAAACTTTTATTCTAGCATTCCAGACTTTGCAAAATAAATTTCAAGAATAAGGAGTAAATAAACATGGGTGGACCTAAAGATTATTGTATTAAGTGAGGTAACTCAAGGGCTTCCTTTGTGGTGCAGTGGTTAGGAATCAACCTCCCAATGTAGGGGACATTGATTCGAGCCCTGGTCCAGGAAGATCCCGCATGCCGCGGAGCAACTAAGCCCGTGCACCACAACTACTGAGCCTGCGCTCTAGAGCCCATGAGCCACAGCTACAGGAGCCTGCGTGCCTAGAGCCTGTGCTCCACAACAAGAGAAGCCACCGTGATGAGTAGCCTGCACACTGCAATGAAGAGTAGCCCCTGCTTGTGCAACTAGAGAAAGCCTGCACACAGCAACGAAGACACAATGCAGCCAAAAATAAATAAAAATAAAAATAAATATAAAAAATGAAGTGAGGTAACTCAGACAAAGACAAATATGTGATATCACTTATATTTGGAATCTAAAAAAATCATACAAATAAACTTATTTACAAAACAGAAATAGACTCACAGCCATAGAAAACAAAAGGGAAAGTGGGGTAGGGGAGAAGAGATAAATTAGACATTTAGAATTTACATATACACACTACTATATATACAATAAACAACAAGGACATACTGTATAGCGCAGGGAACTGTATTCAGTATATTGTAATAGCATATAATGGAAAAGAATCTGAAAAAGAAAAGAAAAAAGAAATATATATATATATATATATATATATATATATATATATATATATAACTGAATAACTTTGTTATCCACCTGAAACTAACACAACATTGTAAATGAACTATACTTCAATTAAAAAATGGTCATTAGAAAAAAGAATAAAGAGCAAATAAAAACAGAGAAAGGGAAAAAGAGAGAACAACAAAAACTGAGAATTTGTTAAGAGTAGACCTTCACTTCAGGTAGAGGAAAATCATTTCAGGTAGGACAGTGAGCTCGGATGCAGAGTTTGAGAAGCAAGAAAAATGCAGAGAAAATGGTAAATGTGGGTAAATCTGAGTCAGGGTTTCTCAGCACCAGCACTATTGACATTTTGAGCTGGACATTCTTTGTTGGGAGGAACTGCCATGTTCATTATAAGATGTTTGGCACTATCCTTATTCTCTACCCACTAGATGCCCTCCAGTAGTACCTCTTACCTCTCCCAATGCCTCTCTTATGACAATCAGTAACAGTCACTAGACACCGGTCAAATGTTCCCTGGGGGGCAAATAGCTTCTATTGAGAACAACTGATTTAAATAAATATTCATTTATAAAACAATAATAAATAATGTCTTGTTAAAAAAAATTGAGTTAAAGCAAACAACAACAATAATCTATAAATCAGGAATGGAGAAGGGATCTGATAGAAGAAGAAAAAATAAAAGTAACAAGAATAACACAAAGGAAAGGATGGGAGGAGAGAAAAATCAACATAGAACAGGCAGGAGACAGAGTAAACAGCAATTAAGATGGGAGACTTAAGTATAAATAAATCAGTAATTACATTAAAGGTAAATGGAACAAATGATCCCATTAAAGGCAATGTTTTACAGACTAGATAAAGTAGTAAAATTCTAACTACATGCTGCTAATCAGTAACACATCTAAAGCCAAAGGACATGTACAGTTTGAAAATGAAGATGGAAAGAAAAGATGTATCTTGAATAAAGAAACCAAAGAAACTTGGTGTAACTATGATCAGACAAAACAGTTCTTAACCATCATGAATTAGTTAACATGTCTACCTTGATTGTCTCACATCTGTGATGCAATGGAAATAGTTGGCCTTTTGTTGCCCTTTCTTGGTGTGTTTGTTCAGTTTGTTTTGCACATGTAAATCCAGAAAAGAAGCACTGTGAGGGCATAACAGGATTTTACTGTAGCCAGGAGCAAAACTGATAACAATGGAGGAGCAAAACACTTCCAGCGGGTTTTTCGCCAAAAACAGGCTGGCTTTCATCTTAGTGACAGAAATAATAACATTTTAGACAATATCTATTGAAACTCTTTTAACGAGAGAGCAGGGCCTCTGGTTTGTCTTGAAAACATTCTTAATTGAAAAATATACAACTGTGTTAACTAGCTTTTGATGACTCTACAATTATGACCTTTCTCTCTTACTTAGCTTTGCATTTCTCTCTCTCTTTCACACACAATAATAAACAAGAACAAGCATATGGAGACATTTTGTAATCCCTTAGAAAGAAATCTGAACCTGTTTAAAAAATTGTTTAGCATAACCCCACAGAATCATCTGCTTAATTTTATTTATTTTGGCAAAGCTGCTGTCACAGATGTTCACTATTACACAACGAAAACACGTTCAGAGTGCGGAGGGGTTGTGCGTAAAGCAAAGAATCCCAGTAAAATTTATAAGGGAGCTGATGTGTGACCTGGTCATGAGTTAGTAAGTGTATATTAGCAACTTTAAGAGTCTGGTTTCGTTTTAGAACACTGAGGTAAATTCACTTAACCCTATTAGAAGCTGTTGAGATAATTGAGCCATAGTGTTAATGGAAGGGGGTTGGAATTGCACCTAGGTAAAAAAGCCTTCAAAAGGAGGTTTTGGAGGATCTGGGGAATATAAAATGCCCAGGCTGCTCTTTTATCACTTTCTCATGCCAGTATAGCTTCACTACAACCTGGGGAATTTGGATCTTGAGGTTAGTGTCTCTTCATACGGGAATTCTGCATGACCTTGTCAACTCTCAGAGCAGTAGGATAAATGGCCCAGAGCTCTCAGGAATGGTCATGTTTTGAAAATTCTATAAATAGACTCTGTGGTTAATTATTAAGCTCTCAAGGCTGTCTAGTAAGTGAACAATGAAACTACCAACCTGAAAAAGCTAATTCCTATGCAGTTTCAAAGCCTCTGAAGTTTGGATCAGCTTCCTTCCTCATACTGTTATTGACAGAGCTCTCCTTCTCTTCCTGTATTACTGAAAGTGCATGTTTCTTTTTATGTCTTCACATTACTTGCATGGCTAATAAAAGTTCTGTATATACAGGCAGCATACCAATTTAATGAATGCATCAAAATTACTTTCTTACATATAGATATAATTTTAATGAAGACCTCTTCAGAAGTGGTCATTCTGAATAGACACGTTATATTATAAATTAGTACATTTGCTGAAATGCACAGTTTCAGTTACACATTCTATTCTATCTTCTTTATTCTGATTTTACTAACAAATCCTTCTTTTTTGTAAACATTAGCTCTTTAGTCCCTAAAGGAGGTTGTCTCTACCATTATAAACTCCTTGGACCTTTGTTCTCTTTGAAACTCCCCAAACCTCAATTCAATATTTTGTAAAAGCCTATTACATTTTAAGACCAGCTTATATCATATTCAGATACAATAATCCAAGAATGATAATACTAAAACAACAATGTCTTTGTTTAAGAGACTTGCCTCTACATAGCAGGGCTGGTGAAAGCATATGTTAAAATTCTCAGTAACTAGATCAGGCAACCACTGTTACTATAGGCTACCTGCCAGGACATATTACACTTGTTATATGGAACCAGCCATTACAATGGTTTTCATTTAGATGAATTATGCTTTGGGGACTGAAAACAGGTTTAGGCTCATGAAAATATTCACTCTCTCTCCAGTATGAAGAGGTTACCACACTCATTTTATCATTTCAGTTGTCATTTCTCATATTTATCCTAGGACTAAAATTGTGTTGTCCTCTCTCATAAAAGATGATACATTCTTTCATGTATTTGCTCTGAGTTGTGTTTCCAGAAATGGTGATTGCTACCAAGTTAATTCTGCTGTTATCACACTACATGAAAGGCAAGCTTATGTCTTACATCAAAGAAGTACTTTAATTGTGTTTAACAGCCCTGATACCTCGCCCCTTTTTGTCTCCTTCTGATATGTGTGTATTTTGATGTCTAATACTCCCAGAGAATGAAAGCCCTGTTGTGTATATCAATTGAGGGATGAGGTGAGTCATCAGGAATATGAATAATAATATTTAAAGTCTTTGATAGAAGGTATTTTTGTGATCAACTTTTTATAGATAAGATGTGTGAGACTAAGAGGGTATTGCTAATATCCTAAATCTTTGTATTTAACTGACAAAGGCAACAAGATACACATGGAAAGAAGGTAAAAATAGGTTGAGATTTGTATCTGCATTATGATATTCTTTCTTTTCTTTTCTTTTCTTTTTTTTTTTTTTATTTGGTTGTGCCGGGTGTAAGTTGCAACATGCGGGCTCTTAGTTGTGGCATGCAGGATCTAGTTCCCTGACCAGGGATTGAGCCCAGGTCCCCTGTATTGGGAGCGTGGAGTTTTAACCACTGGACCGTCAGGGAAGTCCCTATTATTTCTTGATATTCAAAAAAATCAACAAATGTACACAGAAACTTTCTTTTGTTTCAGGCCCTATTTTTGGCAATGGAGATAAAAAGATTCAGCCTGCAGGGGCTGACAGGCTAGTAAGGAAGTTAGCCAGCTCTCCTGGGTTCATTACACATATGTGAACTTAAACTTCCTAAAAGCAGAAATTATTGCCTGTTTTGTTCACTGATAGGAGCATTTACAAATGGGCCTTGTAGTTAGTAAATATTTGTTGAGTAAAAGAACAGATGTAGACATGCTGTATGATAACATTATAAACCATAGGATTTATTATATTGCAGATATGATTGAGTTTATTCCTGGGAGCCATGAGGATGAACACTGAGGAAGGCATATCCCAGTCACCAGTTTAGCTCTATTGAAGGAAGTGTTTAGCATTTATTTGACTTGCCTGGGATTTTTAAACATTTTAACACGCCTTTTGGTTAGCACTTCTAAGAGATTATAGGCTCTGAGCATGATATGCCTTAATATATAGATGAAATTTTAGTCTTGTTATTGTTATTCAAAGTCACCCTTGTTAAAACTATGCTCTTGTTTTCACAGTTCAAGACCAAATGTAGACTTGAAAATTAGTCATGCAGTAACCACCAGAGGCACATCTGCAGAGCGTGCCAAAGGGAAGAGGCAAGAGAGACACAAAATGCGCCCTGGAATATGTCAGTGTGTCCACAGCACGATACTCTGCTAAATGAAAACATTCCAGAAAATGATTATGTGGTGCAGCGTTCATAAAAGAAGGGAACAAGCAGGGGAGGCAAAGGGGGTAACTTAAAGTTTGTTTGTTTGTTTGTTTGTTTGTTTTTCCCACTATCTTCTCTTCTGGGCAAATGCAAAGCACAGCCCATCGTGGGCAAAGTCAAAATCACAGTAGTGACTCATAATACAGCACAAATATGCAAAGTGCAGAATATCGTTCCGAGCATTTGCATTATATTTGAAGAGTATAGGCAATGGATTTAGAATAATGTGTGCTAGGGAAGGTCAAAAATGAATTTCAAAATAGAAAAATGACACGCACACGTTACATAACACTGGAGGTTTACTTTGCATAGAAACTTCAGAGATGCATTAGAAATGCTTGCAGATTGGGAGATTAAAAGTACCCTGTTAATTACTATTATGTAGGATACAACTCTGCTCATAGCATGTGAATAATCATTTTCTGGCTGTACTCATTCAAGAATAACTCATGCAGTGGGACAGAAACACTGGTCATCAGTGAATTGTGTCTCAGTTAGCTATGCTCAAGAATATTCTGAAGTTTTGAAAAATATCACTGTGTACTGAGTATATTTAATTATTCCTCTGACAAGTTTAACTGAGCTCCACCCCTCTCCCATCTCTCTTCTTTCTCACACATGGAGTTTCCATATCTTTCTTTCCAGTTTGAGCATGCAATTAAAAATATAGTTTATGTCTCTCTAAGAAATTTAAGATGCCATCCATTTGCCATTTCTAATACACACTGAGATGATTTGACAGCAAAAGATAAGACAACATTATGGAAAACCTCTTCTCTTTTCTTTAAAAAAATAATGTTAATATCGTAAAAAAATTAATGTATTTAAAGTATGTTTACAGTGAGTGAGAAGAGTGGAACCAGGGACAGTACTCCACCTGCCAGGCTTTCTTCATCAGATAAAAAGCCAGTAAATGTTTCATGGGTTTTGTCAAGTTCAACAAAGTTTAGGGACATGGCCTGAATAGCAAACCGAATATAGTTACCAGATTTAGCTAATAAAAATACAGGATGCCAAGTTAACTTTGAATTTTGGTTAGCAAATTATATTTTTTTAGTATAAGTATGTCCCAAGTATTGCATAGTATCCCAAGTATTGCATGAGACATACTTATCTTGAAAAATTACTCATTGTTTATATGAAATCCAAAGTTAACAAGGTGTCCTGTGTTTTGTCTGACAAACCAGAACTGAAACACACAATGGAAGAGGCTGTTCTCAATAATAATGATCAGATTATTCCTTGGCAGGAGGAAGAAGATACCACACGTGAGAGGGTTTGTAGTATGATTAGGCCAGTACTATGGCAGATTAATTGATAAAAAGCTGGGTTTTCTATGGAGAGACTATCTACAGAGTTCAGTTTGCCCCAGTGAAAGTCTGCATGCAAAGACACTTATTATAAAATGTCATTTTATTCAATAAATACTTATTGTCTACCCTTTGTCAAGCACTGTAAAAGCAGCTTGTGATGTCTCTTATGAAAAAAAATTAGAAATGAGATGCATTCATGGGCCGCATAAACCGACAATGTGATGGTATTCAGTACGTCAGTTTATAAATAAACACATTTCCCTCTTTTATGTTTCTTCATTGTTGAATTTGATTCATATAAGTCTCTGTATAATTTAACTGCCCATCTGCATGGAAATATAGGATGCAATGTTGCTTCTGCATCTCACCAGCATTCTTTTTATTCTTTGAATTTCTAGAACTCTTATAGACTGTACTGCATTATTACTTTCTTACTTATACACTATCATAGATGATTTTGATATAATTGTTGCACATGTATGAGTTTCCTCACAAATAAAATAAAATTTTGAAAATTATTTGCTTTCCTTTAATAACTTGTGGTATTTACTTTACCGAATAAAGAATAAGTCTTGAGAAAGATTTCAATGTGCTTGAAAATTTACTCAGAAACTGTCAAGGGAATTGATACATCCCTTAATGTTTACTTCTAATTATTCCTATGAGAAGAACAAGAAGCAATTATGGATAATAAAGAGAGATTTTCCTTTTGTTATTCACCTTTAATCTTGTATGCAGAAGAAACTAAACACATTCTTTATAAGCTGGACTCTTAGAGCAATCTGGAACTCAGTAAGGAGATGAAAAATTGCATTGCATCTGTTAAATGAGTTAATATATAATAGTAATTCATATTGATTTTTTAAAAATCTTAATGGCCTCAGCAATGATTTAAATACCCAAAGGAAACAGGTTTTACCACTATGAAGAGTTATCTTATAACCAAAACAATAACCTACTGAATTTGGCATAAGTTGTGTAGACGGACTTTTGTGCATATCCCTCATCACTTGCTTTGTTTGGTGACTCTCCTATAAATTTGGCAAATACACATGTATTTTTTTTTTATTTTGGCCCTGATCACCGTATCTTCACTTATTTATTTTGTCCTGCTTCTAATAAAATATTGAATTTTCTTTAAAAAAGTAGCTCATTTTGAATGCTTTCTTCAGGGCAAATTTCATTCTGCTCATTGTCTTTTGACCTAAATAACTCTTTAATGATAGGATCTTCAATAAACTGCCTTCACATTTCATAAATCATTCATTAATTTAATTTAAATTCATTTAAATTCACTTTTGTGACAGGAGAAAAGCCACCTATGTTGATTAAGACAATTAAAATAGAGAGCGACTTGAAACTTGGGGAGACATTTTGGAGGAAGCTTTGGACCCATACACAAACAAAAAGAGATAAATCCTTTGCTGTGGTTTTAAGTAGTGTGGCGCCAGAGCAACATGATAAACGTGCTGAGATTTACAGAGGCCCCAATTACAGCCAAGATATCTTAATGCACTCTTTGGCATCTCGGAGCACACATACTCTATATGAAGGACTTTGAGATTTATGGTGTGAAAGCAGGCTACCATATGCACCACAGATCTTTCTTACTTAGCACTTTCCTCCAGCATTTGTACAGACATGCTCTTTTGTTTTGATCATTCCGTTCTTAACTATTTGTGGACTATGTATTGCTTTTTTCCCCAAAACTTTTTCATGGATTTTCTTCTCATTCTAATCTTCCAATATACATTTTAAATAGAACAGGGAAAGTTATATATGCCTATTTCACTACTAATAACAGGAGTTTTTATATGTTACTAACCTACCTGTGATGTTTTCCCCCATCACACAGAATGTAACTATTTTTGAGGGAGGGTGGATTGGGAATGTGGGGAAAACAGGTATGTTACTTGGTTTTTTTTCTGGGTAATATTTACTGTTGCACTAATTTTCACTAAGGAATACACTGCTTACGGAAAAACATAGATTGAGTCACATAAAAATAACTTTTGAGGCCACAAAGATGTGTGATAACCATTTCAGTTAAAAGGCACTCCCAGGGCTTCCCTGGTGGTGCAGTGGTTGAGAGTCCGCCTGCCGATGCAGGGGACACGGGTTCGTGCCCCGGTCCGGGAGGATCCCACATGCCCCAGAGCGGCTGGCCCCGTGAGCCATGGCCACTGAGCCTGCGCGTCCGGAGCCTGTGCTTCGCAACGGGAGAGGATACAACAGTGAGAGGCTCATGTATCGCAAAAAGAAAAAAAAAAAAAGGCACTCCCAAACACAAAATGATTGAAAACCTAGAGATTACTTCTGAATTGAGTCTGTTTAGAATTTGATATGGCAACCAATCAGGGTACATGCCAATCTATATTGATGATATTAGGTGTTAAAAATGTCATTAAAGGAGGAAAGCTATTTCAATATGGATATAGCTTAATGGTTTTTGAAGGTTTTTACTGTTTTAAAGTGATTAAAATCATACTGAATTGAAAGTAATTTTCCTTAAAACTATCTCTAATATATTGAAGTCAGGTGGACTGGATTTTATATCTCTTAAATTTGAATGGTTGGCATTTATTTAAATTTAACACAACATGCTAGTTTGAGAAAGCTCCTTTGATGAGTGGATTCGCAAGGACTCCTTGCATAATATTTTATGATATTTTTATGATTTTATGAAATTTTATGAATTCTTAAAGTTATATTTATAACAATAAATGCATTGGAAATTATTTTCATTGTTTATTGAGTTGTAAAACTCATGACATTTTGGACGTGAGTAAAACATGAAATCAAATTTATGGAAGTTACAGAAATAATTGATATTGCATAAATAAATCAGTCTTATATTTGGTAATTTTAAATTGTGTTCTTTAGATTGAGTTGATATTTCATCGCATTGTAATAATTCTATATCCTTATGAACTGTAATTCACTATTTATTTACATGTCATAAGGTGTTAATATTTATTTTTGTGATATAATCCAAAATTAGTACTTTTTTTTTTTTTTTTTTTTTTTTTTTTTTGCGGTATGCGGGCCTCTCACTGCCATGGCCTCCCCCGTTGCGGAACACAGGCTCTGGACGCGCAGGCTCCGGACGCGCAGGCCCAGCGGCCATGGCTCACGGGCCCAGCCGCTCCGCGGCATATGGGATCCTCCCAGACCGGGGCACGAACCCGTATCCCCTGCATCGGCAGGCGGACTCCCAACCACTTGTGCCACCAGGGAGGCCCCAAAATTAGTACTTTAAAATGAGCATGTTGCTTGCAAAAATAGGCTAAAGGGAACCCATTGCACACATATGTTAAAATACTTTTGTAGGTAAATTTAAGGTATCAAGTATTTTAGTATAAAACCATTATTTTAAGTCACAGTCTTAATACATATTTAAAATATTTTCTTCATTATAATAGACATTCAAGTCCATAGAAGAAATTGTCTGACAATTTTACAAAGTAGAATAAGAATTCAGGAATATTGCCATGCAATTTAAGTGTAGAATCCTCCTAGGTTTTAATTTTTTCTACAAGGTTTTATACTTGTCTTATCTACACTGAAAGCAAAGGCAATTATTTTAGAAACTCATTTTAATCTAGTTTTCTCTAATTATTCAATTGTTTTCAGTAAAATAACTTTTTAGTAATTATACTTAATCTGTTCATGGATAAATTAATTAATGTGCATAATTAAAATAACAGGCATGAATAGAATAAGCAGGTTTAAGAAAACCATGATTGACTTGGAAGCTAAAACTCAAGTGGAGAGGGTGGCAATGTGCAAGCCAACTATCATAGGATGTTTTACAGGAGAAATAGAGACAGAAGCAAATCGGTTAAGGAGAGTTCCATTAAAAGAGCTTTTGTGGAATTAAAAAATATGAAGAAAGTAAACATGTCATTTTATAAGAATAAGTACTTAATATTTTTTATATTTCTTTTCAGATGTGTACAGCTATACTTAGCTGATGGTTAAAGTGTTTATTCTGCCAGGCAGTAGGCTAAATAATTGATCTTACTTAAATATCAAGACAACTAGGTACTGTTCAGGAATACTGGTTTGAAGCCTAATTAAACAGTAGCTGAAGTTGTAGTTGAATAATACTTGTTTCCTAGAACAAGGGAAAATGTTTTCAACAGGAACATTTCTTAGTAACCCTCATATCTCCAAAAATCATCATTAAATGTAGGCTTACTAGATCAAATAAAAAGTCATTTTGTTTATTGTTGTAATAATATATTGCTATCATCATTAGATTATATCAAATTATTATTAATATTATAAGGAAATATTGACAATGATTTCAACATATCTGAGCCAGTTAATAAAATCCTTGTTAGAAAAAGTAAATATTGTAGAAAGTTGGAAATGCATCGAAAAGCATAAAGAACAAAATAAAATGGGTCACTTATAATTTCATCATACAGTTATAATAATGATTACAATTAGGGTGCATAGTCTTTTAGTCATTTCTGTGTGTGTGTGTGTGTGTGTGTGTGTGTGTGTTAGCAAAACATGATTATCATATGCAGACAATTTTGTTACATCACAGTTATCATTGTTTGGTGTGGGATGAGAACCTATTTCAGTACTGTACGGTGTCTAAAAGCTCATGTTTCTGGACTCTGCCTGATGGATGACTTTCTGGTTCCATCTCTCTTTTTTTTTTTTTTTTGGCAGGTTCCATCTCTTGATCTTGGTAAGTCAAAGGGTCTCCTAAGCCTTAGACTCCTCATTGCCAACATGAGAATAATAGCAAAATCTGGCTTAAAGGTTTAAATGTGGGTGATCCCTATGAAGTATTTGATTCAGGGAATATTAAATTTTTCTTATTTGCTACTTAGTGAGCCACTATTTTTACATGTTTTAGTTAAACAAGCACACTGGTGTTTCACAGAAAATTCCTTTGTAAGTTAGGGGAACATATATATGTTGCTACACTAATTTTCTAAAGATTATGATGATTCAACTTTTGTTATAGTCATTTACATTAGGCAATTAAATCATGAAAGGAGAAATTTCACAGTAAAGATAAAACAGAAGTAACTACCACCTGAAATAAGAAAATGGCTTCTGAAAAAAATGAAATCATAAATCCTCCATTTAAGTGGACTTTCTTCCATGTCGCATTTATTCTTTTTAAAGGATTACATGTTGCCCACTAGGACAAAAGATTATATCTTGAGTATTTATAATCGAATTTTCAGAATGTGATCAAGGTTTTCAACTGGTTACTAAGCCTGTGTTGATAGAAAATGTAACAGGTTAATGGGGCATAAAACATCGTTTAAAATTGTCGTTCCTGGTCTAACATGGTGGTTAATATTTTACCGACTTACGTGGTTGTCCTGTTCACGCTTATTGAATCCCTTAAATCCCACAATTCAAAGAAAGTAATTAATTGGAAGAGTTCCTATTTGCAAGCAGCATGTCACTTCTGGGAATTAATCCCTTTACAATAATATCTATGCCATTTTTTACACTGACTAGTATTACTGAACAAAGATGAATCATACAATATCCATTAAGTTTTAAATGTTTCAATAATGTATTATAGAAGCAAGGACTTCCATTTTTCTCTAAGATTACACAGTGAAATTCTCTTGGTTGGTTATAGGTTGAGTCTGTGAGAATCATGACAAATGATGGCTTTCAATTTCTTCTCCATCTGAAAGATCATAACTGAGCATGTGATTTGCAAAGATATCTTTCCCTTTCCAGCTTCTTATCCTTCTGAATTTCTTCAGTCCTGTGAGCCCATTGCTTCTTTCAAATGTCCCTTTTCTCAATTGTTTTATGAAATAAGAAAGATCTAGAAGCATTATAAAGCACTGGAAACTTTAATACTCTCGACCATGTTGATTAATCCTCAAGGATCCAAAAAATATTATTTCATTTGTTTATAAAATCTTTAGTTTGGAAGGCTGATGTGGGCTTACTATGATCAAAGTCCAAAAATTTCTGAAGCAGTAATGGGCAGAGAAGGAATCTCAGTGATAAAGCATTTGATTATCAGCATGCCTGTATCTTTGATTAGTAATCTTCTAAACTGTATGCCTCTTGAAAACTGAGACATTTTATTTTTCTTTGTATTCTGAATATGTTGCCTAACACATAATATTAGCTTGATAAGTATTTGTTGGATATGTGAATGAGAAAATATATTCATTTTCTAATCCAGCTTTCCATTGGAATAAGCAATCTTTTCAATATCTTGAAAAACAAATATCCAATCATATTTAGATTTAGTCGTGAATCTTACCATTACACAATTCATTCATTTTGGTTCTGGGTAGAATCTTCTTCTCTCTTCACTATTTTCTGGGATATCTTAAGCAAGGAATTTAAATGCTTCAAGAGTTATTTTCATTAAATGTGCATTTATTATATGATTGTAATGCTTACTTCAAGACTGTTAAAAGAACTACATTATTTAACATATAGGAAAAATTCGAGTGTAGCTTTGGCTCATTATTTGTGCTCAGTATATTGTAGTTCAGCTTCAAATAGATTTGTTTCTTTCACTCAATCAGTTGCCTAAAACAAGTGTTCATATTTGGACCATGCCATTCTTGCACAACTTTTTTTGTTGTTGTTGTTCCTGGACTTTTCATTTGACTTTGTTGTTATTGAGTAAAAGGGATATATGCCTTTAATTTTTGAAAACCAACAGACTATTCTTAATATACAGTTTGGGTAATGAGTCATTTTCTTCCCGAAGAAAATTTTGGTAAAGTAAAATTTTACATATTATTTCTTGTTCAAATAATTCTGTGATTTCCTTTCATATTCCTCTTCAGTTTGGCTCATTCTCTCAGATCCTTGACTTCTTTCTTGCTTCTTATTTTGTTTTTCTGGATTTTAAATTTAAATTAAAAAAATATATTTTTTAGTATTTTTTTTTTCAGAAGAGACTCATGGACATTAAGACCTTGCAGGCTAAAATGATTTTTCTAAATTCCTTTCATATTTGGTTGAAAAGTTTCCTATATACAGAATTCTAATTAAGTACTTTTTTGAGATATCTAATGCTTTTTTCTGGCATATCATGGTGTAATAGGAAGTCTGATGCCCATCTAATACTCTTTCCTCTGCAGTTTATTATTTTTTCCCCCACTGGAAGAAATTTTGTGATTTTCTTTTCGTGCTTGGAATTCTGAAACTTCACAGTTCTCTCTTACAGTTTGTACCTCTTTTCATTTTTCTTGTAATTGTGGAGTTCTTCAATTTGAGTTTTTTTCTTAGAGATTTGCTTTGTATTATCTCTGTGGCTATTTGTACCCATCAACTGCCTCTCCTCTTTCTTTCTGGTCTTCCAGTGGTCTTTAACATTCTGGATATAACTGATTGGCATTTAATTTTTTAAATATTTTCCAATTCTTAGTGTTTTAAATTTTATATTCTGAAAGATATCCTTGTCTTTATCTTCCAGATTGTTAATCCAGGATTGCCCATTCTATTAGGTATTCTTATTGATTTGTTTCAATTAATATTGGCAATCATACTTTTAATTTCCAAAAATCCTTTCTCATTTATTGTTCTTTTTTATGGCAGCTTGTTCTTATTTTAGGCAGGCAACATCTCCCAAATCTCTCTGAGGTTACTAATATGGATTTTTTTAAAAATTATTTTTATTGTTCTCATTTTGCCATTTCTCCTGTGAGCACTGGTTTTCTCTGTTTAGATTTTATAACTGGTGAATCTCAGTGTATCACTCACGAATACTGACAAGTTAGCTGCTAAGCTGATGAATCTCTTTGCCAGCTGAGTTTGCTCTTCAGATTCCTAGATCTGTTGCCCTAAAGGCTCCTCTTGTGTGGACAGAACGCTGACTGTGAGCCAGTCCAGTTGCCAGGCAAGCCTCTCTTTAGGTTAAATTTGCTCTTGAGAGCAGGCATGCTGACAATGACTATAGGGTGAAGGACTTGACTTTGGGGGTGGAATATGCTGATTTATTTTGTTATGGATAGAACTGCTTCTCCTTCCCTCTCCCCAACACCCAGCTTCATTGAACGGATCTAGAGCCATCCCCTGCTGCTTTCTGCCTCTCCTTTCAACCACGGTGACTGCCTTTGTGAACCATCCAAGAGGATCTTCTGCTCAGATGGAAGGTGAGATCTTCAGACGGGAAGTTAAAAAACTACAGTCAGCTGCTCCACACATACTGAGGAGGGGGTGACAGCTGAATGACATAACAGTTCTGTAAATGGGTCTTTGCTTAAATTCTGTTAAGGCCACCTAGAGATCTCTGCTGCTTTCTGTAATTCATAACTCCAGAGTTACAGCCACTTAGTTTTATTTTTTCACCACTCCATAAGAGCTCCAATCACTTGTAACCTTCACCCATGCATATATTAAGATGTAACTACTTTGATATGGATTACACTTCTCTACAGCCCTATCTCCTTACTGTCTTCTAAAATTTTATTAACATTTCTTGTCAGCTCAAGGCAGATGCCTTTTCCACTTTTAGCATTCTTAGGGGTTTATTTACTTATTTGTAATATCCTTTACTCTTGTTTCAATAGTACATTGGAAAAGGATTATTCAGCATACTGTATTAGAAAATGGATTATTTTATAAATACAATTTGGCTGTAGACATAATTTCACAATGTTGACAACTGCAATCAGTCCATTTTTTTTGTGTGTGACAGAAAGAGATGGTAATCAAAGAAAGTTTAATAGAGCAGGGGTTACTTCCACAGTTTGGACAAAGTCCAAGGAAACCAATTTAAGGTGGAGTAATGCCCTGGGACTAGAAATGGTCAGGGGGGTAGGTGTATTCCCCAAGCCTTAAGGGACACTAAAGTGGCAAGAGGAAAGAGTGGGTATTAGAACTCAGAAGAATAACTAATGAAAAGGTTGTCTTGTAGGATCTGTGGCATTTGATAGAGGGATAGTCAACCCACAGAAGGAAATGGGGAAATAAATTCATCTCACTCCTCTTCCTTTTCCTCTGATCTGTTGGCAATTCCCATGAACTAATCCCAGCTGGTAGCTAGAAGGTGAAGAGAGCTCGTTTATGTCTTTTATATAGGTCAGACTCCTAGGTCACAAAGGGTAGAAAAAGATGAAGAGTGGGTCTGGACAAACAAATGGGAATTATACAGCAGGGCTCACCCTTTTGCATTCACTCTTACATTTGTCCAGATGAAATGCTATACACCCAATTCAGGGACCACCCACATTTCTATTAGCTATGGTGATGGCAACTTAGTGATCTGCCCACCTGAAACTTAAACAGAAGATATCACCTGTATGCTCCTATAAGGTAGGAAAGTGAGGGAGAAGGGAAGGTGAAAAACACTTTATTTCTGTAGTCCTCATTTCTGATGCTAGTCATGAGGTCCAATTCTAGGTAATTCTAGCTTCCTTTCTTTACTACTTGGTCCATGTTTTTTTTTTTTTTTTTTTTTTTGATGTGTGTGTGTGTGTGTGTGTGTGTGTGTTTTGTTTTGTTTTGTTTTTTTTACATCTGCCAGGATCTCAGCTGTATGGAAGTCTTTACCTGGTGAGATGATCCTGCCTAATCTGGGTCCGTGGTTGTCTTGTCTTTATTTTGTTGCTACAATTTCCATTGACCAGGATTCTTGGAAAAGAATGTACCAAGAAACACTCCAGTCAACCCTCTGGGTTTCACGAATAGTCCTCCTTGCTCCAACTGTTTAGCAGGAATTCAATTTCACCTTGGTGATTAAGATCAATCACTTCGATTGATAAGCGACCTTCTTATCTATTTTATGGGCTCGGTTGTATGAGGACACCTGAAAAATAGATAAATAAGAAAGAGAAAAAGAAAAGATTACAAGCAGAGATGAAAGGAAACAGACTCACAGACTTAGAAAACAAACTTATGGTTACCAAAGGGGAAAGGTTGGGGACAGGGATAAATTGCGAGTATGGGATTGACATGTACATACCACTATGTATCAAATAGATAACCAACAAGAACCTACTATATAGCACAGGAAACTCTGCTCAATACTCTGGGAAACCTAAATGGGAAAATAATTTGAAAAAGAATAGATAGATATATGTATATGTATAACTGAATCACTTTGCTGTACACCTGAAACTAATATAACATTGTGAATCAACTATAGCCCAATATAAAATAAAAATTAAAAAAATAAAATAAAGTGCTTAAAAAAAGGAAGGAACTGAAATTATAGGGAGGTATGAAATATTTAGATTAGTTATTCAGTATGGTCCTCATGGATTGTGTGAGAAGGAAGGAAGTAGGAGATAAGGCTGGGGAGGAAGCTGTTGTAAATTATTTATATTTCTCCTTTCATTAATATGTACAAATGACTGGTATCTGAACTTTCTTAGACTCTATATTCATGAGAATAAGTCACATATAGATTTTGTCTCTTATTATTTGTTCTAATAAGCAATAAAATTCTGAATCTTGCAATAGTTAATATGTTTATAATTAGAGATCTATTGTATTCATCTTATAATTTACTTATTATAAACTTTAGTTTTAATTGATACATCATTAAATTTAGTGATACTTGATGGCTTCTATACATAAAATCATGTTATATGTAGAAGATGAATTCTTAACAATTTACATGAAACACTTTAATTTATTAAGTTTTAAAGAATTCCACTAGATTAGTTCAAATTTTCCACCCACTTTGAGCTATCTTCTATCTCAAATACAATCACTGAAGACAAAAATAAAATGTGTCATTTTTGGAGGGACACGTGAAGATTGTCCAAAGTTTTTCATGTTTTCATTACAAAAGAGAGTGAGCAGAGTCTCTAGGGCCTGAAGCCTGGACATTTAGTCATGTTTACGTTCTTAAAGCCAGCTCAAGAGCAACCAGTTCAAGTACATACATGAAACATTGCTAAATTTTTCTTGGCAAGGTTGCAGAAATGGTTTTAGCCACTGGCATATTATTTCATTTCTATTTTCTCTTAGCATCACTGATGGCAAAATATGCCTTTATAACTGTTGCACTTTTGCCCGTTTTCATTTCTTATGTGTGGAAATATATTTCGGACAGATAGAGCAGGCTTTAGTCTATCAAAGAAAGAAAGAAAGAAACATGACTCTGGACTGAGCGCTGAAGATTGAGTTTTCTATTCTCTGCCTGTTATGTTAGAGCTGAACAAATAGAACTCAGCATCATTTTATAGCCAGCACTTGTATGCATATTTACACACACACACATACACATACACACAGATTTGCATACAGTTAATGTTCAGTGGCTGAGCAAAAGCAAAGGAGGAGAAAAAAGCTTAACTATGAAATTACAAACATCAGGAATAATTATCAAGAAACAGAGATATTTTTCTAACCAGTTGTCCGTTCAACACCTTCAGAATTTGGAGATATAATTTATATAAACCATTTATGTACTCTCTTTTTCCCGAATGTCTGCAGCTTGGTTGTGTTAGTGAAATTAACAAGGAAGCCAATGTAGCATTAGCTCATTACTACTAAGCTCTCTTCTCTTTAACCATTTCTTTTCTCCTTTTCACTCTGTATCATGTACGTCACCCAATCTGGAATCTTTCTAGAATAAGTTGAAATATTTATTTTAATAGCACAGGGAGAACAGCTTGGTGCTTTGTGACCACCTAGAGGGGTGGGATAGGGAGGGTGGGAGGGAGATGCAAGAGGGAAGAGATATGGGGATATATGTATATGTATAACTGATTCACTTTGTAATAAAGCAGAAACTAACACACCATTGTAAAGCAATTATACTCCAATAAGGATGTTAAAAATAAATAAATAAATAAAATTTTTAAGAAAAGAAAAATAAGTAGAAGATTTCTTCAGAATATATTTGATTATAAATTTTACTTTGGGAGAAAGTATTACATAAATATTTAAAATATTCTCATCTAATAAATAGCAACATAATATTAATGTTAGCATGTGTATTAATTCTCTATTTTTAATTTTGTCTATGAATACTTGTATATTCTATTACTATGTAAGTTATGCATCCCTGGAATTTATACTATTAAATAATTTTAAATGAAATTCTTGGATTATGTTCTCTTTCTGGTTAAAATTTCAAGTCCTCGATTAAATTCTTTTCTAATTAGAAGTTATTATGAAATATATCAGTTTAATGAAACCACAAATAACACTAATTAAATAACCATACATATTAGCTGAGAAATTTTCAGAAATATTTCTGAGAGAGTTACAGCTAAGATCAAATGAATACATTTCCATTTCAAATTCTTTTGACGTTCTGGATACTACAAAAATGTCAAACTAAAACTTGAATATTTTTTCAATATCTTTAATAGTACTGTAATGTAATAATAGAGTACAAGTAGTTGCAATATTATTAATAGTAATAATAGTATTAATAGTAATAGTAATAATATTATTAATGTAATAATAGCAATGATTGGTGAAGAAAAGATACCTCAGAAATGACCTTCCAATATTCCTGCTGGGACCCTTTGAATGTCTGCTGACTCTCAGGTCTGTCCATTTGCTGCCAGTGTGGAACTTGTGATTGAAACATTTAATCTCAGTTTCACAGGCACTTGGAACAGAGGGACTAGACTAGGTGGGTATGTGAGTGAGTGCGTGTATTGTCCCACCTCTTTGTATACGGTCCACATTAGAGGAAGATAACATAGTGAAAGGAGGGCTACTCTTTGCCATTCCTATGTTGCTGCCTTCTGAAATAGTAGTGAGGCAGTGGTGAGAGGAGTCTGGATGCTCTCCATTGGCTTCTGGAAACTTCCACCTCAGTACTCTCAGCTTCCAAGTGTGAAGCAAGGATTTTGAGTGTCACCTGGCAGTTCTTTGAAAAACTGATGTAATAAAATATTTTTTTCTCTTTCAAGCAAACATTTTAAAATTGGGTTTAGGTCAATTATTTATTGTTTGTGCAAACTTCAGCCATCACACAACTCTTGGCTGCACATCTGGCCCTGGGGATTGTATGAAACCGTGCCCTAGTGCACTGGGTGATTGGTGTTCATTCACATGCAGTCTCCAGACCTACTTCACTTTTCAAATGCGGTAGGGAATAAGTGTACTCCTACCACAGCGTCTAGGATAAACCGATAAACCTTTGCTTATTCTGGTGTGTATTGGAGCCCAGCATCCTCGGAGATCATTTGAGCATTGATTTTTTGTTGTTGTTGTTTTGGTGGTGCAGTGTGGCTTCTGGGATCTTAATTGCCCTGCCAGGGATTGAACCCAAGCCCTGGGCAGTGAAAGCATGGAGTCCTAACCACTAGACCACCAGGGAATTCTCTGAGCATTGATTTTAAAAAACCAACTTTTAAAGCAACCACAGACATTAAAGAGAAGTGGAGTTTATGCTCACTGGAAAATCAGTATTGCCACCGAATTGTGATTTGATGATCATGTATACTATTTTCATACATTTTATATCTTTCACATAATGTAATTTAATTAAGAGACTAGCCAAAGCTATTTTCTTTTACGATTTCTGGAACAATCAATCTAAGTTTAAAAGAATAGTATTCTTTACCTGAAACTGTTGCAATTATCTTTAGCTATAATCTAGGCAAATACACATATTTTATTATACTTAAAATTTTTTGATAATGAGTATATGACCTGTTTAATGTTTTATATGCCTAAATATGACTTTCAATGTCCATATAATAAAAAAATAATAAGAACTAACAATATATAGAACTTACTATATATTATTTTTTTCTGAGATGATTTAACATATATATTAATTTATTCAATCCTCACAACAGTAATATGAGGTAGGCATGACTGTTACTATAGTTTATCAATGAGTAGTTTAGTCATAGAAATATTATGTAAATTTCCCAAGTTTCACAACTAATGAGCTGCAGAACTGCAGTTCCAAACCAGATTGTCTGATACCAGTATTTATGTTTTTAATGACTGCTGCAAAGTTTCACTACAAAGTAAAGGTTAACATAAAATAGAAAATTCAGTGCAAGTGCTCGGTAAAACAAAACAAAAGAGCACACTAATATTGGTTTTGTCCCACTTAGGCCTTTGAATAAGTTAATAGCTGTGTTTTAAAAACAGAAGGTATACAACCCAAGGTCTATTATGATACTCTAACAATTACAATATGATTTATTTTGCTGGGTGAAATGGTAGCACACACATAGAGCCTAGACTGGCCAGAGGAAGGGTAGGTAGGACTAGCCTGTAAAGGGGACTCTGGGAATGGGGGTAGTTTTCCAAGCAGAGTTGATAAAGCCCTGAGGAACAGAGAACTAAGGCATATTTGAAAATGTGAAGAAACTGGAAAGCAAGGCCCACAGTACAATGGTGGAGAATTTAGGTTTTGGACCTAGACTTTTCTGAGATCAAATAAAAACATCATTTTCTAATTGATGTGACATTATGTGACTTGGAAAAGATGACCTCACTTTTCAAGTGACCAACTTTTGAAAAGAAAAGGAAATATGACTTATCTTGAACAATCTTAGGGAGGATTAAAGGTGAATTGGTGTGTAAAGCATCAAGGACAGTATTTGGTACATAACCAGTTTTTGATGCGTGCGCTCAAATTCACCATGGCTAAGCTGAAGATAGTTGATGGGAACATCTTTGAGAGGAGTGGCTTGAGGATTCAGACTGTGATGGCCTTGTAGCCCAGAATTTCGACTTTGTCCTAAGAGTAATGGGGAGAATCTGAAGGGCTTTAAAGTAAGAAGTTATACTATCGAATTTGCATTTTGGAAAAAAATTAATATTGGAATACAGTCATGTAGTACTATAAAATGAAAAATACTTTATTGTGTAAGGTATTTTGAAGATTGAATAAAAATAAATATGTGGACAGTGGCAGCAAGAAAACCAATATTCTTTAGAAATGTGCAATTTATTTATTTTTTCCTACACATAGAAACATCCTGGCGTCACATAAGATCTTTGGAGACCCACCTATATACAGAGGATGTCTCTGGACCACCAAACCATTACATAACTTGTTCATAATTCTTAGAAAAACATATGAACATTCCAGTTGTTGACATATCCACATGTGCAGAAAAATAAAAATCACATGTGTAGGAGATGGTCAGAAATTTTGATTACTCTTAAACTCAGTATTATTTGTGATTTTTATGTACTTTGATTGTTCTTGCCTGTTACTTATTATCTTCTGTGATTGCATTCAATAAACGTTTGTTGAACCAACATTTATGTGGAAATTACTTCATTTTTATACTTACTGTCACATTTTATTGATTCTATTCATGTGTTGTCTTACTATGTAATATAAAATTGTATGTTCCCTGTTGGATTACTTGTTCTTTCTTATCTCATTGTATAGAATATGTTCCCAATAAATATTGCTGACATTGCATTTCTTATGTGCCCACATCGTATTTCTATGGGTTGAAAATTAGAACATTTTTCCCTCTACAACAAATAACTGCCAGTATTTTTCAAAAATACAGTCAGAGGACCAACTATGTAGGAAAAATCTAAGGAGAGGGGAGTCTTTACTACAAATGAAGATTCCTGAGCCTTACTCCAGATTTACTAAATCAAAATGTTCTGAGTACATTCTGGATTCCTAGAATGTGCATTAAAAAAATGTTTAGGGGATTCTTACATGAATTCAAGTTAGAAAACCACTTCAGAACATGTGTACAATTCTTTTCTGTTGAAATGAATAGAACTGGACCATCTCAGTGTTGCCATTTCTGTAAGTATTAATTGAATGATAAAACAATATCCATGATAAGAGTATCTTGACTTCTGTTAAATTAATCTGAAAAAAAACTCATGAAACATTGATGGATAAGCAGGTGCTATAATCTGCATGTTTGTTTTCCCCCAAAATTCATATGTTAAAATTCTATTGCCCAATGTGATTGTATTAGGAGGTGGAGATTTGGGGAGGTGAGTAGGTCGTGAGAGCAGAGCCTTCATAAATGGGATTTGTACCCTTATAAAAGAGGCTCCAGAGAGCTCCGTCAGCCCTTCCTCAAGTGAGATACAACCAGAGGTCTGCGATCTACAAGAGGGTCCCTCACTAAACCATTTGGGAATTCTGATCTCAGACTTCCAGCCTCCAGAACTGTGAGACCTAAATTTCTATTGTTTATAAGTTACCCAGTCTGTGGTCATTTGTTATAGCAAATAAACTAAGACAGCTAGTAATGTATACAATAAATTAAGTAACTTATGTAAGGTCAGAGAGGTGATGATTTAAACATTATCACCCTGAAATGTATGCTCGAATGATATGTACTTGGCTCTACCTAACTTAGTATTTTCTTTTTTTGTGTGATTTTTTTAAAATAAATGACATAATATTTCATGTGACCCAAAACTGGGAAGGAGAGCTAATTTTTATGAATCAAGATTCAAAAGGCTATCCACAGGCTGAAATATGATTGAATATATCAAAATTAATCTTCCAGTGTAAAATCTCATACTAGATTAAAAACATTCATTATATAAATCCAGGATGTGGAAAGAGCTGGACTAAAGATGGTTTATTTGCAAAAAAGTAGATGACTGCAAGTAGTTGATTGCAAGCTGCATATGAATCGATAATGTTAAGCAGTTGCCAAAAGTGAAGAAATTGTTTTTACTTTAATTATAATGTTTCAGCAACTACAAAAGTAAGTAAAAATTATTGTAATGCCATCATCATTACACAATTTTAATTGTTTTGTATTCTCTTCCAGGTGTTGAGCACATACAAGCCTAATTCAAATAGCTTAATCATAATACACGCATCATTATTTAAACGTTGTTTTTCTGTCTAATATCATATCATAAAGCTAATGTGATTGTAAGCTTCATTAATTGTAGAACAATGCTGAAGGCAAGGAATATCACAGTGGAGTCTTGTTCCATGCATGGTCCTGGCAGACAGCACCACATCTGGAGATAAGGTCCCAGTGGCATGGAGTCTGGAAACACGGGGCCAATAACCTGCCAGGAAAAGATTCTTAGAGAATCATGAAAGCTGTTTTTATTATGTACTTGAAGGCTCATTCTGTGGAGGAGAGATTACCAAGGACTTTTGTTATTTTCCGTTTGTCTTTAGAGAGCACAATCAGGATCAGTTGAATTCAATTCAACAAGCGTTCATTGATTCTCTATTGTATTTCAGGCATTGGGTATGGAGTTCAGGACTAAATTGTCAAGGAAGACACAATATCTGCACTCACTGATCTTAGAGCCTAGTTGAGAAACAAGCATGAGACTCCTTGTCAACACCTTTTAAAGCTCCTGAGATAAATTTCCAAATTGCTTTTCTAAAGTATTGCATCAAATTTCTCTCCCACCAGGATTATGCATGAGAAAACTGTTTCAACACATCCTTATAGAAATATTGTGTATTAACATTTTTCCTAGTTTTACATGAAAATGGTATATCATTTAAATTTTTTTATCTTTATTATGAGTAAGATAAGTTATTTTCAAATATTTACTGATAAGTGTCTAGGATATGAATTGGTTGATAATTTTCTTTTCCCTGTAATCTATTGCAGGACACTGAACATTTTATACGTTAAGTGTAATTATAATAATATCTCCTAGGTTTTTTGTGATTTATAAAATTTATTGAGGATCCTTTCTAAATAAAGTTTTTATCATAGTATTTTCCCTGTCTCTTAATAAAATAATATACTTTGAGGACTTTTGAAACAGTAAAGAACTATGCATTTTCAGTATTTTCATAATTGCCAAAAGTCTATATTCAATACAGGATCATACTATATGTTTTGAACATTTAATTGGTTGTAATGATATCATATTGAAATTTTATGCAAAGTAAATTTTATGTAATGTATAATACAAACTTTATCTAGGTTATTGAATCCCACTATAATGGCTTCTTATTTGTGCATGCAGAGAGAGTGAGAGAACCCAAAAGGAGCGTCCTCACCAGACATAAACTCTGCTGGCTCCTTGACTTGGACTCCCAGACTCCATAACTAAAAAGATAAATTCCTGTTGTTTAACCCACCCTGTCTGTGGTATTTTGTTTTGGCAACCTGAGCAGACTAACACAGGTGCTATCACAGGATGAAATACTGTATTTCCTCTAAATTAGAAAAACTACAAACAAAACCATCTCAAGGTTCTTGGTTCAATAGAGCACTGTTTGTCCAGACTTCTGTAAATCAACACATTTTCTTGTCATTTGCCTTTCCAAAAGACATATATTTTGTAAGTTGCAGTATTATTTCAAAAAGAGAGAAAACACACACAAATATTTTCAGTTTTCTTTTATGTTATGTTACTGTATGAATATTGTATGTTATTTTACACATTATGTTGACAGTACAACTTTCTTTTTTATTATTATATACATTTATTGGTAATGATGATACTCCAGAAACATTCATGTACATTCATGGAGAACACAGAATTATGGAAATTAGTATTAAAATTATGTTATAAGATTTCCAAAGGGTTAACAAAATAAAAAGTTAATGTATTGATTGATAATTAGGAAAATTAAATTGGGCAATCTGGACTTAATGACAAAATATATTTTCACTAAGAATGATTCAGTACAAAGGGGAAAGTGGGGGGGGAATGAATTAGGAGCTTGGGATTAACAGATACACACTTCCATATATAAAACAGATAAACAACAAGGTCTACAGGGAAGTAGACTCAATAACTTGTAATAACCTATAATGGAAAATAATCTGAAAAATAGTATATATATATATATATATATATATATATATATATATATATACCATCTGAAAAGAGTAGTTATATATAGTATATATATATATATATATATATATATATTCATGTAGTTTACCTATTTAGCATAATTAGCCTCCTCCCTTCATCTCTTTACCATTGTCTTTCTTCTTTTTCTTTCTTTCTTCCTTCCTTTCTTTCTTTTTCTTTCTTCCTTTCTTTCTTTCTCTCTTTCTTTCTTCCTTTCTTTCTTCTCTGTTCCTTCCTTCTTACTTCCCTTCCTCATTCCCTTTCTCTCTCCCTCCTTCTCCCCATCCTTCCTTCTTTCCTTCCTTCCTTCCTTCCTTCTTTCTTTTCTTCCTTTCTTAGTTCTCTTTTCTTTTCTCTGGTCTCTTCCTTTGCCCCTGCTTCTCTTTGTTTCTTTCTTTCTGTTATCCAAGCAGGCTTATCACTTTTGACTTTTAAGAAAAACAGTCCAAAACAATTTATTTTTCACCTTTTAATTTTTATTCTCTGGTAGAAAATATAAATTATAATTCATCCTTGCTGTTATCAGGAACTTCTTCCATTTTTCTTACATATTTCTTGGTGATCTACTGCTATCATGAAATGAGTACTTGGTGTTAAGTTCTGCAATCTGAACTCAAAAAGTTTTTTTTTTCCCTTTCCCCCTCTTTTTTTCCCTGTCCTTCCCTCTCTGAACACTTGATCCTAGAGACTACTGGGTGGAACAGAAGAATATGGGTATCATCTTGGGAGTTGTGGGGAGATGGAGTGGCCCAGAGTATGGTGTCATTGTTGACTGGTGGGAGGATCTGATGGGTGGGCTGCCCTGCACCATGGGCCTGGTGTGGGTGTCAGAGCCCAGTTCAGGGCCAGTTTTGAAACAGAATGAGAACTACTGTCTCACAGAGAGTCAGCTTAGTTGGGGAGGCAGAGTCCTATGTGGGAATGGAGGGGCATGCAGAGGGAGTGAAACTGAGCAGGACCTTGTGGGGCTCCTGGGCACAGAAGCCTTTGAAACAGTTGCCAATCAGGGAAGGAAGGGAATGCAGAGACAAGGGAGGAGCAGTCAAGAAACAATAATGCATTCTTGGGGCAGGGTTCTGGTTCCACCTCAAGGGATACACATAACAATATCATTGAGCTCTTTACAGAGCTAAAACTCCCAACAAATGAAAGATGTTAGCAGTTCTTCATTCTAGACAAGATCACAGTTTGATAACCTCCAGAAGCTCATCAGGAGACCACCTGAGGCCAGATTAAAGGAATGCAGGGCCTGCACATACCCTGATCCTTATCAACAACCCCACCCTTGAACCATTGCTATAAAGCTCCTCACCAAATCCTCCTGGGTTGGGACACAGTTTTTCAAGGCACAAGCCCTCTGTGTCCCCCTTTAAATGGCAAATACATAAAACTATTCTTTTCTATTTCATCCAAAACTGTCTCTGAGATTCGATTCGGCACTGGTACACAGAGACTGAGTTTTGGCATCAGGAGTGGCCAGGGAGTGGACACAAAATCTGACCAGTATGAAGAAAGCCTGGCCTTTAATGCCAGAACACAAGATGCCCCATTAAATTTGAACTTCAGATAAACAATGAATCATTTTTTAGTAGAAGTATGTATATAGATGTATATGTGTTATAGGTATGTTTGGGGGCATATTTATACTAAAAAACAGTTCACTGTTTGTTAGAAATTTAAATTGAACTGAGCATTCTGTATTTTATCTGGCAACTCTACAAGGAGGTAATAGACTTCCATTTGGCAAGCAGCCCATGCTTCCAGAGCTGGGAGAGAAGTAAATCTGTATGGAGATAGGATCATGGCAAAGGCAGGAAATAGTTAAATATAGGATACTTTATAAATAAGTAAATATTTAAGCATAATGAGAGCCAGTTTTCTCATTATTGGTAAAGGGAATTGCATTCATGGAAAAAAAGAAAACTAGAATGAACCCAGTGAGTTGGATTAAAATTAGTTATTGATATGAATTCATAGTTTTCAAGATTTATAACTGAATATAGAAATAAATATACATGTAAATGTGTGTGTGTGTGTACATTTCCTCTAACTCTGTCCACTTAGAACTAAAGCAATAATACCCCAACAGCAATGAGAACATCCTACACCCAGATCTTGGATTCTCCACTAAAAGGAATGAAGGATCCTTAGAGAAATGACTGATTCCAAGACTGGGGCAGGAAAAATATTAGATGAGCTTGGAATACCTCTTTGGACCAGGAATGTTGGGAATGACTCAAAAGAATAAGAAAGCAGTTTGAAAGCTTGTGTCAGCTGAAACTATTGACCCAAAAGGAAACAATTTAAAGATCAAAGTAAAAAATAATTGTAAAGGATTATAACCAATTGAATAAAAATTGGAAAACATGAGGTATTAAAGGTGTTAAAGGTGTAAACAAACAGAAAATTTGTAGAGGAGGACATTCACTTCTCCCAAAACACTAATGACAAAGAGAGAAGAGTATGTTGGAAAGGCTTGGTGGATATCACCTTAAGCAAGTGGTAAAAATAATAGAACATCAGTAATGGGACAAACCAAAATTGTGCACAGTCTTATAGAATAAAATGAGAACAACACACCATCATTTAGGTGTTATGCCTGCTAGAAATGCATGATCTGAACCTAATCACAAGAGGACAACAAATAAACCCACACTGAGAGAAATTCTACATAAGCACATGCTTGTAATCTTCAAATGTTCAAGATCATGAAAGTGAACAAAAGATTGAGAAACCGTCCCAGACTAAAGGGAATGAAGAAATGTGAAAACAAAATGAAATGTGTGGTTCTAAACTGGACTTATTGCTATATAGGATGTTATTGAGATAATTGGTAAAATTTGGTTGGGTTATAAGAATGAGCTGGTGATGCTGAAAGCTCATACTCTGTGCATTGTTGCTGAATTAAATCTTGGAGACAGAGTTTTGGGTCAAGTAGAAAAGAATAGCTTTATTGCTTTGCCAGGCAAAGGGGGATGCAGCAGTCTCCTGCCCCAAAAGCTATATGTCCCAACCTGGGAGGATTTGATGAGGAGTTTTATAGAAAGCCTTCAAGGGTGGGTTTGCTGATAAGATTAGGGTGTGTGCAGGACCTGCACTCTTCTAATCTGGTCTCAGGTAATCTTTTTGATGAGCTTCTCTGGTTCCTTTAATCTCATCTCAGATGGTCTTCTGTGGTATAAAGAATACTTACATCTTCCATTGTTGGGTTTTAATTCTATAAAGAGCTTAAAGATATTTGTATGTGTGTCACTTGAAGTGGAACCAGGACCCTGCCCCAAGGCTGCACTTTTGTTTCTTGGCTGCCCCTCCCTTGTATTTGCATCCCTACCCTTCCCAGATTAGCAACTTTTTGAATATACCCTCTGGAGCTCAGGGAAAGTCATTTGGCTGGAGTCTGTCCCCTACAAGAAATGGGGGACATGGAAAGGCTTCCATGCCCAGGAGCCCCACAGGGTACTGCTCGGCTTCACTGGTGGTAATGTATCCATGTTAAAGTTCTGATTTTTATGGTTATATTAGGAGTACATAAAAAATAACTTCCTTTCTTTCTTTCTTCCTTCCTTCCTTCCTTCCTTCCTTCCTTCCTTCCTTCCTTTTTTCCTTCTTTTTCTTTTGTAGAAAATACACACAAATACAATTTAAGTATTTGAATGTAATAAAACATCAGACTGGCTATTTTCAAATGTTTCAGAAAAAAAAGTAATTTCTACTTTAAGAGAAATTTTTTGTTTCATAAGTCTTCAGTAGGTTTGTTATTTTCAAACTTTAAGAAATATTACATTTTATATTATATATTAAAATGTTTTAGGTGTTGCTTGTTATGATTATTGTATTATTATATTATCTTGGATAGGTGAAGCACAGAAAATTTTTAGGTCACTGAAAATACTCTGCCTGTACGATACCATAATGTTGGATACAAGACATTATACAATGTCAAAGTCAAAGACACAAAGAGCGAACCCTAATGTAAACTATGGACTTTGGGTGATTATGATGTGTCAATGTAGGTACATCAATTAAACCCACAATGTATGTTCAACAAATGTAACACTCTAGTGGGGGATGTTGATCATGGGAGGCTATGCGTGTATGGCTGCAGGTGGTATATGGGAACTCTCTGTCTCTTCCCCTCAATTTTGCTGTGAACCTTAAACTGCTCTAAAAAAATAGAGTATTAATTTTTTTAAAAAAAATGTGCTTGTGTACAGGCAAAATTGTATTAACCAGAAAGCATGAGACATGATATTTTGGTTAATTGGACTTAGCATTAACCAACAGTAAAATGGAAATTCCCTTCTCTTTCAGTATTTGTTTGGCATATTTCCAACAATAACAGTATGCTGCATTGTCTTAAGTTGTCAAGGGAAAGGCACTTGTTATAAACATATTTGGCTATCTATCTGTCTCAGAGCTTTTCACCTATGAATGTCCTTACTAGTCTTTCCCTGGAACTACTCAGGGTGGAACAGACTGAGCTAACTCTGTGACTCTTAAAAAAGATGTGGCTTCTAAAGTTGCTTTCAGGAATAAATCCTTGGCATTGGCTAAGGCAAGAGAAAATCTGGTTATAGCTCAAGGATTCAGAAGTTCTGGTTTTCTTAATCAAAGTGATGGCTAAATTTTTCTCCCATCTCAATTTGCTAAAATCTTCAGGCCTTATAGACATTTAGTCCTCTTCTAATTCCTGTAATAGAAAGTTCTATATGCCTTAGGATATTTGGTTTCTGTACCTCAGGGTCTTCATTGTAAAGTAAAAGTTATATTGATAGTACTTATTTCACAGAATTCTTATGTGGACCATGAGAATAAAGTATATGGATGGAAAGAGCTTTGGTAAGAAGTGGTACACTTTGATAAATAAGATTAGTTGATGGAAATCACTGACAGTATGATTGCTTACTTCATTTTTTCCCATTGAGCACATCAAAATCTTGATTTTGAGTTAGTCAGGATCCATCCAATATCTGAAAGGGATCTTTCTATAAAACTTGAAGAAAACAAAGGAAGAATTTTTTTTTTTTTGGTTATGACTGCACATGCTTCCCAGAATGAGAACCGCATTTCATTTACTAAATTCAGAATAATAAATGACTGATGATTGCATATAAGAAGGCAAAAATAATGTATAATGGGGTGTTGAGTTTTTTTGAATTTCTTCTATCTTTTCTTGGGAACCCCCTAAACATGGAATAGCTAAGAGAATGTCTGGCCTCTATTCTGGTTCAGCTGAATCATTCTGTTGCTTCCCTGACTGCCTTGCTTTCTCAAGGGTTATATCAGTCTACACTGAGCTGTTCCTTCCTCCCATCAGAGCTATTAAAAATTACAGAACTATTTCTCATTCTCTGTCGGTTATTTGTCAGTTTCATTTTAAAGTAACAAAATCTCTATTCATTATGTTGCAAAGGGGAAATTCACTCTGCCCCTACCCTGACACTAGTTATTATTAGTCTAGGAAAGCACAAGAGCCTCTCTTTGCTAGGGTTGTCCCAGGAAAATGTATTTCTTGTTAATCTGGAAGATCTGTGGTCCCACAATTCTCTGCGCTGTTTTGCACTGGCTTTCTGCTATAAATTGGCTCCAGGAAGAGTATCTTCCTCATTAAGGACCAGGCTAGAAATACATTTCATCCAGTTGGAGGCATACCACCACCATCACACTGCTTATCATCATTGAGACTTCTACTAGGTTAGCACAGTGCAGAATTTAACTGCTTGTTTTTTTTTTTAATAATCCATGTAATTAGGGCACATTTTCACATATATTGATCCTTATTATTAATTGTCTATAGTATTATGGAGAATTTCATGTGTAAGGATAATAGGACAGGACAACATCTCTCTCCAGAAAGCATTTAAGACAGTGAGAACATCCAAGTCACTATTACTGCTGGATAGCTAGCATTTTTTAAGTGGTCTTTTGTCAGGAAACAAGGCTTATGATTTTAAGCCTTTGAGTCACAGAGACCATCCCTTAGGAAGAGAAAGTTTTAAGATTGAGAAATGACACTCTTGATATCTCCACCGTGCTTCACTGAATTCTTTGTTCATCACTCATCCTCTTCACAACATTGCCCTCATCACTCAATGATCACTGGATAAATGAGTAAGTGTTATGTCATCCACTCCCATCCCCTTCATCCCCCAAAAGAAACATCATTAGGTAATAATGCCAATGTTAATAAACTGAGTCAGAAAAGCAGAAATTCTTTGTACAATTTGTAGTCATCATTACATATTCAATAGCACACAATCTTTTTTTTTTCAAACTGAACTTTTTAAATAATTTGTTTCAGCTTGAATTCATTCTATTGGGACAATTATAATAGAATGTCTGCAAAATTTAAATGTTGAAAAGTTGAATTAAAGTAATAAGACTTGGTTTCAAAGTTTATATAAATGTTACTGATAAATCTAAATGACAAAATTATTCTAAACAAGCCAATATAAAACTTTCTGTCAAGATCACATTTGACATGTGATAAGGGAAACTTGATAAGCAGGAACTGAACTGGAAAGAACTTATTTTTCACAGAAAATAAAAACCCAGAGGTGGGGCATCCAGGACCAACAAGGGAACTGTCTTATATTGTCAGATACCTTTGCTCTGTCCAGTTTTCTGGTCAGCCCTACTTTGTGTGTCCTGTATCCACAAGCTTCTCTACTTCAGTACATTGTGACTATGTTCCATGGGAAGAGAAAAGGGCAAATGGGCAAAGACCAAATAGTAACTGCCAACTGACTGCCTTTCTCACTAGCATTATAGGAAATTGCTCTCAAAGACTTCCCTCTAAATCTTACTGGTCGGATGCATGGCATATGGCTGCCCTAGTGGCATCAAATTCTGCAAAGCTAAGTATTTTTAAATAGGTATGTTGCCGTCTCAAAGAAAAGCAGAATTCTTAGTAAAAAAAGAAATTGAGAATGGACATTAGGCAAAATATTAGCAGTATTGGCCACAATAACCTAATAAATAGATTCTCATAAAAATAACAGTCTCTTTGACACTGATCTTGCCAATGATTTTTTGAGTTTGACAATGAATGTATGGCAAGGAAAACAAAAGTAAATGAATGGGACCACATCAAACCACAACATTTCTACACAAAAAGGAAGCAATCAACAAAATGAAAAGGCAACCTATGGAATGGGAGAAAATATTTTCAAATCATATAACTGATAAGGAATTAATATCCAAAAAGATAAGGAGCTCATACTACTCAGGCACAATCAAGACCTGGTCTACAGGCAGCCTTCAGGAAGAGGGACTTCTGGCATTGTTATCAGATAAACTGATAGAAGTGGAGGTAAGGGATTTATAACAGCATAGCAAGCACTTGTCATGATGGAGTTCTCCATAGCTGGAAAACAGAACAAGCCATGGAGGCCGTAGGGGTCAGGCAGGGCCAAAGGGATCTGATGGCAGAGGGGAAGCATGTCAACTGGTCCTTACAAGACGCGTTGATTGGATGTTATGAAGCAGCTTTCAGATCTCATGGATGGGGAAAATTGGTTCTACCTGCTGAAGGAGTGAGTCCATTGGTCAACGTTTATTCATGTTCTTCTGGTCTCTTTTCAGGTTTCTTTTTTTATTTAATTTAATTTTTATTTTATATTGGGATATAGTTGATTTACAATATTGTGTTAGTTTCTGGTGTACAGCAAAATGGTTCATGTATAATCATGACCATAATTCATAACCATCATGAATGTATATCCATTCTTTTTAAGATTCTTTTCCTATATAGGTTATTACAGAATATAGAGTTCCCTGTGTTATACAGTAGGTCCTTGTTGATTATCTATTTTATATATAATAGTGTGTATATGTTAACCTCAAACTCCTAATTTATCCCTTTCCCCTCACCTTTTCCCTTTGGTAAATGTAAGTTTGCTTTTGAAGTCTGTGAGTCTGTTTCTGTTTTGTAAATAAATTTATTTGTATCATCTTTTTAGATTCTATGTATAAGTGATATCATCTATTTGTCTTTCTTTGTCTGACTTAACTTCACTTAGTATGATAATCTTCAGGTACTCATGTTGCTGTAAATGGCATTATTTCATTCTTTTTTATGGCTGTGTAATATTCCCTTTTGTATATATACCACATCTTCTTTTTCCATTCCCCTGTTGATGGACATTTAGGTTGCTTCCATGTCTTGGTTATTGTAAATAGTGCCCCAATGAACATTGGGGTGCATATATCTTTTTGAATTATGGTTTTCTTCAGATATATGCCCACTGGTCAAAGTTTATTCATGTTTTTCTGGTCTTCTTTCAGGTTTCTGACCCTTCCCCCAGCCCCCAAATTCTTAGTTATCTAGTTCCTTGATGTTTCTCTGCAGCTGAAATCTGTTCCTTCTCACCAACTTTGCCTCCAAAATAAAATGGCACCAATATCATTTCTTATTCTGATAGTACAATGCCACAGACACAGTGTGCCTTCATTTCAACAAAGCATTGGCTAAGGTCTCTTCTGGTATTTTCCCCACAGTCTTCAGCACTGAAACTCTGTGATTTCTACAGGTTCTTGTGGACATATTTTCCAGTTATATTGGAAGGACTTTAATTACTGTGAGAGTAAAGATTAGTTCCATCAATACTCCAGCTGCTCCTGATACCATCTAGGACTTTTCCTGAAGTCTGCATTGAACTATCAATATAATAAATATTTAGTCTAGTTTGAGTAATTATTCATTTGAAGAGGAAAATGCTGCCATGTAATGAAACTCAAATGAAATGTTTTGAGTTCTGTAGATATCTTCCTTGATAAAGTTTTATAATTCCAATGCAACAATGCAGGATGATAATTATGCCAGGATTGTATCTTATTGGAGGAAAGACTTTTAGCCACTTTTTCCCATACATGCTCTGCCTATGCTGGCCTATTTCCTAGCAGCTCTATCTCCCTATCACCCATCTCCCATCCAAGGAAAGAGATTAATCTGATTATTCAAATTCAGAGATTATGATTGCACACAATTATTAGTGGACATTGACACTGGGTGTACAATCACTGGATATAACTATAAAGTGAGGAGTTCAGGCTCCAGAATTTCTCAATGTCATTTCCTTGTTTTTTTGAATTGTGTAGCAGAATTGGTAAGCAAAGCCGGGGATTCCTCTTCAATTTTGGTGGCCTTCCTCTGACTCTCATTCTGTGTCTGTGTGGGTGAATGTACTCCTGTATCTTTCTGTTTCATGCCTGCTGATTTAAACTGTGGAGGTCTTAGGGTGAAAGAAATATTTAGGATGTTCCTTTTAAACCTAAAGCCTAAGCCAGGAGCTTCAATTTATCATTTGACCAAGGCTATTAGTTGTATTAAGATACAGCAACCAACAAAATTACACTTTTTTATTCCTGTCCTGTTTTGACCCTTGAGTATCCTACTTAATAACCCTGTGGGAGGAATTCTTGGCTGTGACATAGGATAAACTTTCCTAGTCTCTTGTATTTGTCAAGGTTCTTCAGAGAAATGCAATCATAGTAGATTTATTATGAGAAATTAGCTGCTGCAAATATGGAGGCTGAGAAGTCCTATGATCTTTTATTTGCAAGCTGAAGACCCAAGAAAGCCAGTGTTGTAATTTAATCTGAGTCTGAAGGCCTGAGAATCAAGGGAGCTGATTGATATAAATCCCAGTCTGAGGGCAGGAGAAGATAAGATGAGATGTCACAGCTCAATTAGTTTGTTAGGAGAAAAGAAAGGAGGAAAATTCCTCCTCGCTCCATTTTTTGTTCTATTTAATTCCCAGTGGATTAATTGATATCTACTCACATTGGTAAGGGTAATCTACTCTACTGAGTTCACTCATTCAAATGCTAATCTCTTTTGGAAATACCTTCACAGACACACCCAGAAATAATGTTTAATCTGGATACTCTGTGATCAATCAAGTTGACACATAAAATTAATCATCATACTTCCTGACTCCAAAATAATTATAATACCATCAAAATTTATCCCTGACCTCTAAGATACCTTAGAATATTTAATGACAAGTTCTGTAATCAGTTATTTATAGGCCTATGTCTATGTTAGCTTCTGCTATATGAGGATAAAAAATGCATTTAATTTCTCAGGCAGGTGGTATGATGTTACATACAGAAGTTACTTTTTTCAATGAATGATAGTATAATTTTAGTGTGTCATTTCAAAAACATATTTTCAGATATTTGGAGCTTCTTTTAAGGAAGGATTTAATTGAGCATGTACTATATACCCTAAAAGGCATTATACTCATTTAGAGATGAGGAAAGTGAGGCTCCAGGAGGTTATGGAGTTTGTCCAAGTGTCCATGCTGAAGAAATGGCAGAGTTGAGATACACATACACATACAAAGGTATGTACAACTCCAGAGCCAGCTCCTGGCCTGCACCACTGCCTCTGAGAAGGCTCCAGGGTAAGGAGTGAGGGAGGGGGAAAGTTCCACTTATCCTTGGTCAGACAACATTATCTCATGTGGCTATCAATTTTCCTGGCTCTGGGCAGCAACTTGGCTAGTCTTGGTAATGAGATATTTTTGTTCCAGTGACTGTCATGAAGGCATAGTTAACTAAAAAATAGCCTTATGAATAATAATTGTCTCTTTCATCATGTTGTTTATTTACAAAAGATTTGGAGTAAGATGAGGGGTGTGGGGGCACTGTCAGGAAATTAAGAAAACCAGAGGAGACAAAGCAGGAACACCTGGGAGGAAAAAACTGAATTCCAGCAGTTTGTTAAGAATATATTTAAAAATATATATTATATTAAGTATGTTTTAAATGTATTATATTAAACACTTATTGAATACATTATATTAAATACATATACTATAATATAATGTATTATAAAGTATAATAAAATATAGTATTATATTATTATACATAATAAAAAGGAAATCTTTGGTCTTAGGCTAGCCATTTCTATATGAGAGAGGACAAAGCCTGAGTGTCTCTAGAAGGAATGACTATGGAAGGCTGATTAGAATATTCAAAGAAGAGAATAAAAGCCAGTTTTAACCTATGCTTTCTCTTGTGTAGTCTTAATCACAACTGGATTTAGCAACTTTAGGATATACTGCTCTATAGTTAAGACCAACTAATGATATATAGAGGATTGGTTTTTACTGTTAATTTGACCAAGTCTTCTTAGTTTAACTTCTCAGAATCATTCTAAAGAAGCAGAAAAACAAGGGAGTAGCAGAATGTTGTTATCACGCTTTTATTTTGTTATGGACTGAGATAAGTTTGAATACTTTTCTTTCAAGTCTACAAAGAGATTGAAACAATTTATTTGATGGCAAAAAATAAAATTAAAAAGTTTAAAAACATAATCCAGGGCCATGGAAAATAGAGTTAGAAGTACAAAGAATGGATCAGGAAAAGTTTATGTAAGGATAAACATCATAATTTCCTAGATAGTTACTGAAATTAGGTCTACAGATTTAGCTCTGAGATTTCTGGCAACCAAAGAAGAAATGTTATGTTGTTCAGGGAGAACATTCATCTAGTTGTTAACAAGACAACCATATCCAAGCCCTATTGTTTGTGCAGATACTTAAAGTTTTCTCAATGAATGCTTAATCTGCAGCCAGTTGTACTCATGTGTTGCCCCCAGGGCTTTATTTCCCTCTTCTATCAAATTTGCCCTGGAACAAATGTTCACACCTCTGGGTACCACGGAACACAGCACAAACGGGTCAAAGTCACCATGTCCCATTTGAGATCATGTTCCACAGAAACTATTTATCCAGTGATAACAGATCAGGCAAAGATTGTTCTTTGTCTACATACTTTCTGTTTTTGTTCCTTTTCTCCTGGAATTCTAAATAAGTATAAGCTATAATCTCCCCCCTTTTTTGCTGGAATTACAATATGATGACGTCCTACCTATTAATTTCTTCTTCAAATACATGAATGCATGACTTTTTGAAGTGATGGTATTTCTGTTCCTTTGAGAGAACATTCATATTTGAAATCTCTCTAGAGCTAGAAAACATAGCAAAAGGAAATAAACTGGTCCTAGAATTTACTACATTTTCCTGGGGGATTAAGAAGAGGAGAGCAAAACACGTGCCAAAGAGAAAGATATCCTTATTTACAGTTGGGTAGTTAGATTATAGGAATTCCAGGGCATCAGGAAAAAAAAAAAAAAACCACCACCACCCGCCGCCTTTAAATTCTTTCAATTCTAAAATACTTCTCAATAACTGAAGGTTCAATTCTTTTCATTCAATTGATATCTCATTGGTCTTCTAATCACTAACACCTTAGTGTGACTATGTTGAAGATTCCTCTCAAGCCAGAGAACCTGCTCAGGAAATATCTTGGGTATAATGAGGAACAAAGGACACATTAGATATATTTTGGATGGAAAGAAGTTGGAAAAAGAGGATTTCAAATCCAGTTTATTGCATAAGAGTTGAACCCTTAATTATAGGATAACTAAGCCAGGGATCAGATTAGTATCTAATTCAATGTCAGATGTATGAATAATGAAAACTGTTGTAATTACTTCATGCACCCTTGTAAGCCTTGTCTTATAAACATTTGGAAATTTTGGACCACCCCTAAGCAATTCTAGATGCCCTTATAAAAATCTATTTATTTTTTATTTTTAACTAGATGTAGACATCAATTAATGAAATAAATGGTGGAGTGTATAACCTATATTATTGACCTTAAGTCAAAGGTTACTTTCCTAAAAAAGGTACACTACAAATCTTTTCCACACACACACAAAAAAACTTAAAAATAATGTTATGTTACATTAATTGTACTTGATCTGAAAATGACTTCTTCCAGATCTCTTGTCAGGGACATCTAATAATTATAATGAGTTATACATAGTATGTTCTTTTTTCTAAACTCAAATAAGGATAGGCTTCCATAAGTCTTTTCCATGTTCTTTAATAACAAACTGTATTATATGAAAATTCTATCTAATATGGAAGATGGCAGATTATTGATAGTTCACACACAAAATGCATTTCACCCAAAAATTTAATCATGTGTATATTGCCTGTGTAATATAGAAAATTATGGTATTATATGTCATTATAAATACAAATACAAAAAATACAGGCTTTAACAGTAAGTAATACAGTCATCTGGCTTTTGTTAATAATTTTTGATAACCACCTAACGGAAATAAAACAAAGTTTCAGAAGTGCAAATGGTGTGCAATTTTGACAGAAGTTTCTTTTTTCCTTTAGTGGGCCCACAGCTAAGCCACTGATAGACAAACTCATGGGAGACAAATTAGCTCATGTAGACAAAGTGAGAGAGTGGCATGGACACATATACACTACCAAATGTAAAATAGATAGCTAGTGGGAAGCAGCTGCAGAGCACAGGGAGATCAGCTCGGTGCTTTGTGACCACCTAGAGTGGTGGGATAGGGAGTGTGGGAGGGAGGGAGATGCAAGAGGATAGAGATATAGGAAAGTATGTACATGTATAACTGATTCACTTTGTTATAAAGCAGAAACTAACACACCATTGTAAAGCAATTATACTCCAATAAAGATGTTAAAAAAAAATTAGCTCATGTAACTCATATGCTCCAGAAGTTTTCCCACAGTACCACTGGGTCAGTGTTTGGACAAGATAATTTACCACATCTCTGAGTGTCCAATTCCCAAGGGTACATTCATTTTGCCTTCCCAGAATCAGGTTGAGGTCTGAAGTTCTGTGTTTATGATCATGAAGTATATTTTGGCTAGCAGAATGAGAGAAAGAGTTGGGTTTTCAGTAAACTCATCCATTACATTGACTTCAAAACTATTAAATTGATACTACCTGATGAAAATAACCAACTTCAAATTATGGTAGAAGCTAAAATACAGTTATACCATCAGAGGTCTACCTGTGACAGGAAATAAAACCCAAATCATCTAAGCATTTCCATGTAAAATGATAGTAAAAGAGAAATATATAATTTTGGAGTCATTATATGAAGAAATAATGGAAGGGGTATCTCTTTATTTAAGTTTGTTTTAATACCAGCTGGAAAGTCTTTCAAAGTCTGTGAATCTCATTAGTCAAAGTATGAAAGTAGACTGAAGGGCATTTATGACAGATTCAAAAAGATGATATAGAACTTGAAAATCTTGTAGAAAAATATGAATATTTTGGGGAAAAATTCATCAAAAACATCTGAAATGTTAACCCAAGTCAACGAGAGATATGAATAAAATATTTAAGAGATTTGGCTATGAAGAAAGTAGAGGAAAATCAACTAGCTAAAATATTGATAAAATAACTTTTAAAAGTATAATATACATATTTTAAATCATGCCGTCTCAACTTTTTAAAACTGGAAATATTTTAGAATATGAGAAATTTCATAACATATTAATTATACACCACAGCACTTTTTTTAGTATTAGAACTTTTGTTTTTTCAAATGTACTCTCCATTTAGGGAAATCATGGTTGCCACTTTGTGTTTGAAAAACTGCTCATTTTTCTCCTAATCCATTATATACATTTGAATTAAATACGTCAAAACAAATATTACAAAAATGTTCACATTCTGGGCAAACTAGAGAACTAGAATTGTGTTTTGTTTGGTTTGTTTTTTTTTTTGACACAACTCCTTTTTCATGATAGATGTGATCATTTCTTGTATTTTGTTTTCCTGCATTTTCTTTCACTTTGTGTTATTCTTTCTTGTATTTTTGATGAAATTTCTGATGAGACATGGATGATCATAAGGTAGCTCATAAAAGGGAAGTGACTTGGATTCTTTGGAGTCCGAATGGCAGCTTCTGGTATAACCACTAAGGGTATTAGGAGGTGGGGAAAATCAGAGGTAAAGCAGGCTCTAGATTTATGATTTATGTACTTGTTTTGGAGATTCTGATCCATGGATTGAAAAGCAGTGAAATACAAATCTTGGTCCTGATGAAGAAAGAGAGAGGGTAAGAGAAAGAGAGTGTGTGTGTGTGTGTGTGAGACAGAGAGGGAGAGAGAGAGTGAGCTCCAGTGGATGATGTTTAAGCACAATTTGGAAAACAACAGAATTTTGAATTTGAAGTATTGATAAAGAAACTTTCATCTAATTTTGAGCAAAATTTATCTTATAATTTGGTAAATTTAACTGGAAAATATTTACTTTAAAACAAACTTCTGTAATGATATGCTGAATATCTATTTGGTTTTTTTTTCCAAGTCAAGCACAAGTACATTTGACCCTTGAACAACATGGGTTTGAATTGTGTGGGTCCATTTATACATAGATTGTTTTCAATAAATATATTGGAAATTGTTTGGAGGTTTGAAACAATTTGGAAAAACTCGCAGATGAACTTCATAGCCTAGAAATATTGAAAAAAATTAAGAAAAAAAATAGGTATATTATGCATGCATAAAATATGTATAGGTACTAGTCTATTTTTATCATTTATAACCATAAAATATACACAAATCTATTATAAAACATTATGGTTTATCCAACTTCACACACACAAATATTTATAGTCCATGGCACCATTCACAGTCAAGAGAAATTTAAACAAATGTAAACATACACTATTAAATCATAACTACATAAAAGTAACTGTAGTTCCTACTGTACCACTGTAATAATTTTGTAGCCACTCCTGTTGCTGTTGCAGTGAGGTCAGATGTTGTGAGTATCCACTTAAAACATTGTGTGATGCTAATTATATCTGCATGTACAGTTTGTCTCTCCAGTAAATTGTATAGCTCAGTAAAAAGTGATCTTTTTGTGGTTCTTGAGTATTTTTCATCATGTTTAGTGTCATACCATAAACCTTGAATAACACTCTGGAACCCATATGAAGTGCCACTAGTCACGTTGGAAGTGCTCCCAAGAAGCAGAGAAAAGTCTCAACATGACAAGAAAAAGCTGAATTGCTTGATATGTTCCATAGATTGAGGTCCACAGCTGAGGTTGCCCACCACTTAAAGATAAATGAATCCAGCATAAGAACCACGGTAAAAAAAAGAAAAGGAAATCTGTGAAGCTGTTGCTGCAGCTATTCCAGCAGTTGTAAAAACTTTGCACTTTTTGAAAAATACTTTTTTATTTTGTATAAAAATTACAGCTTTATTTAGGCATGGGATTTCTATGAGAAAGGCATACCTATAGACTCTAATATGATTTGAGAAAAAGTGAAGTCATCATATCACAATTTATAGCAAAAGGAAAGTGAAGGATCTAAAACTGGAGAATTAAATGCTGGCAAATAATGGTTTGATAATTTTAGAAAGAAATTTGGCTTGAAAAAAAATGTCAAGATAACAGGAGAAGCAACTTCTGTTGACCAAGAAACAGCAGATGAGTTCACAGATGCCATTAGGAAAATCATTAAAGAGAAAGAATATCTGCCTGAACAGATTTTTAAGACAGCAAATGTGTCATATTCTGGAAAAATAATGCCACAAAGGACACTTATTAATAAGGAAGAGAAGTGAGCACCGGGATTTAAAGGAGAGGCTAACTCCAATGTTTTGTACACATGTAGTTGGATTTATGATTAAGACTGCCCTTTATCTATAAAGCCACTAAGCCCCTAACTTGAAGGGAAAAATAAACACCAGCTGCCAGTCTTTTGTTGTACAAGAAAAAGGCTTGGTCAAAGAGAACCCCTTTTCTGGATTGGTTTCCTTGATGCTTTGTCCCTGAAGTCAGGAACTATCTTGCCAGTAAGAGATTGCCTATTAAAGTTCTTTTGATATTGGATAATGTCTTTGGCTACCCAGAACTCCACGAGTTCAACATGGAAGATGTCAAACTTGTCTACTTGCCCCGAAACACAGAATCTCTAATTCAGCATCTAGAGCAGGGGGTCATAAGGATCTTTATGGCTCATTACACATGCATGGTATTTTATGGAAAGGATGGTCACTGCAGTAGAAAAGAAACCTGATAGAACATCATGAAAGTATGAAAGGATTACACCATTGAAGATGCCATCACTGTTACAGAAAAAGCCTTGAAAGCCATTAAGCCTGAAACAACAAATTTCTGCTGGAGAAAACTACATCCAGATGTTGTGCATGACTTCACTGGTTTTAGGACAGATGTAATCAAAGAAATCATGAAAGATCCTGGAGATGGCAAAAAAATAAAAAAATTAAAAATAAAAATAAAAAGTGAGAGTTGAAGTGTTTCAAGATAAGTATCTTGGAGAAATTCAAGAGCTAATAGACACCACACCAGAGGAATTAACAGAAGATGACTTGGTGGAGATGAGAGCTTCTGAACCAGTGCCAGATGATGAGAAAGATGTAGAAGTAACAGTACAGGAAACAAATTAGCATCAGACAGTCTGGCAGAAGGGTTCTGATTATTCAAGACTGCTTTTGACTTCTTTAACGACATGGAACCTTCTATGATATGGGCACTGAAACTGGAAGAAGGAATGGTACACTTATACAGAAATGATAAAGAAAAATGTCGGCCTTAACGGATGATGTATTTCTGTAAAGTTACACTGAGTGTGCCTGCCTCTCTCACACTTCCCCTTCTACCTCCTCCACCTCTTCCACCTTTGCCGCCCCTGAGACAGCAAGAACAACCCTTCCTCTCCCTCCTCCTTCTCAGCCTACTCAACATGAAGACAATGAGAATGAAGACATTTATGCTGATCCACTTCCACTTAATGAATAGTAAAGAATCACCATGCCATCAAGTTGGTAAACTTATCTCTTGTATATGTATGCATCTTCTTGCAAAAAACTAATACCTGTACAGCAAGAACTGTCTGAGAATTTTGTGTGACATAATCATCATTATTGCTTAAGTATTCATCGTGTAGAACATCGTGCATAAGTCTTGTATTGAAGTAGATAGTCTATCTTTACATAGGGAGAAGGGATGTGATATTTAAAATAAAGTTAATAGTGCATTGGGACTTCCCTGGAGGTCCTGTGGTAAAGAATCTGCCTTCCAAAGCAGGGGACACGGGTTTTTGATCCCTGGTTGGGGAGCTAAGATCCCACATGTTGCGAGGCAACTAAGCCCAAACGCTACAACTACTGAGCTGGTGAGCCTCAATGAGAGAGCTCACATGACGTTGCAAACTACAGAGCCCATAAGCCCTGGAGCCTGCGTGCCACAACTAAAGAGAGAAAACCCACAGGCTGCAACTAGAGAGAAGCCCGTGCCACAGCGAAAATCCCACGTTGCAATGAAAGATCCTGCATGCTGCAACTAAGACCAGATGCAGCCAAAAAAAAAAAAAAAAAAAAAGAAAAGAAACAAAAAACTATAGTGTATTAGTTTTTCTTACTATTTAATAATTTTGCTTTCAAGGAATTACATTACCATACACTATGCCTCTCTTACGTAATTGAAGAAACTACATATTAGATTGTCATCACAGGTGAGTGGTTTTTAAAAAATGTAACATTTCCAATATTGTATGATGAGTATGACTGTAATACTGAATGCCATAGAAAATTTATAATGATTCATTCATTAGTATATAGGCTAGAATACTGTGAAGCAATTGTATTGGTTATACTATGCTACCACAAAGCAATCACATTGCTGCTTCTTTGTTGTCAATGCATGAATTACTACACTGGTAAATAAATCTGAATTTCTTTTTCACATCACCTTTTCATTTTCGATAGCTAGTGTTAGTAATACATATAAAATCTACAGTGTTTTGTATCATGTAGGACACTGTTGGTGTAGGTATTGACAGAACTACACTTTGTTAACAGACAATGAAAATTTATGGTATCAATAAATGCAGCATAATACTATAAATTATTTTCTCTTATGATTTTCTTAATAACATTTTCTTTTATCTGCCTTACTGTATTTTACAAATACAGTATATACTACATTTAATATGTGTTAATCAATTGTTTTGTTATTGTTAAGGTTTCTGATCAACAGTAAGCTATTAGTACTTAGGTTTTTGGGGAGTCAAACATTATATGCAAATTTTTCGACTGTGCAGGGTGTCAGTGCCCCTAACCCCTACGTTGTTCAAGGGTCATCTGTAGTACTTTAAAGGGTCAACAAATAAAGGATGACACAAAATCCTAGTTTTAGGAAAGTATATTTCCACTGAATTTGTCCATAGGTTCCCCTGGACCTTGCCAATACAGGGTTCTATAACATTTCATTCTAGTTTAAGACGTCTGCAGTCACACACACTAGGTCATCAAGAAGACAGTACAATAGTCCCCCTTATCTGAAGTTTTGCTTTCCTCGGTTTCAGTTACTCATGGTCAACCATGGTCTGAAAATACTAAATAAAAAATTCCTTATATAAACAATTCATATGTTTTAAACTGCATGCCATTCTGTGTAGTGTGATGAAACCTTGCACTCTCCTGATCCGTCCTACCCAAGATGTGAATCATCCCTTTGTCCAGTATATCCTGCTATTCAGTCACTGAATAGTTGCCTAGGTTATCAGATCTACTCTCTTGATATCACAGTGCTTGTGTTCAGGAAACCCTTATTTTACTTAATAATTGCTCCAAAGCACAAGATTAGGGATATTGGCAATTCAGATATGCCAAAGAGAAGCCATAAAGTGCTTCTTTAAGTGAAAATGTGAATTTTCTCAACTTAAAAAAAAAAAAAAGAAAAGTCATGTGCTGAGGTTGCTAAGCTCTATGGTAAGAATGAAACTTCTATATGTGAAATTATAAAGAGGAAAAAAATTGTGCTAGTTTTGTGTCGAAATTCAAACTTCAGAATTTATAGCCGCAGTGTGTGGTAAATACATAGTTAAGATGGAAAAGGCATTCAATTTATAAGATATTTTGAAAAAGAGAGACCACATTCACATAACTTTTATTACAGTATATTGTTATAATTGTTCTATTTTATTATCGGTTATTATTGTTAATCTCTTATTGTGCCTAATTTATAAATTAAACATTATCATAAGTATGAATGTATAGGGAAAAAAACATAGTATATATAGGGTTTGGTACTATCTGTGGTTTCAGGCATCCACTGGGGTTCTTGGAAAGTATCCCTGCAGATAAGGGGGGAAGTACTATATAAAATATTTTCTTAAAGTGTTGGTGTAATTGTCTTCATTGTTACTTACTCATGTTTTTGGCTTTTCTCACATTTGATTTTGTTTCATAAATTTTTTTTCAGTATAAAACAAACCAAGTTATTCTGTGAATGGCAACTGACAAGAAACTTGAACCCTGTAAAATGCAGCACAGTGTCGTGCAATACTCCATCTCTGAGCCACAGTCTGGGTTTGGATTTTCAGTGTCTCTTGCCTTGTCCATTCCACTAACCGGGCTCTTTTCCATCCAGTCACCCCCGCTCCACAGGTTGCCATATGGATTTTTCAAAATGTAAATACAGGCAAGCCTCATTTTATTGTGTTTCACTTTATTTTACTTTGCAGATATTGCATTTTTTACAAATTGAAGTTTTGTGGCAACCTTGCATCAAGCAAGGCTATTGGTGCCCTTTTCTAACACCAGTATTTTTAAATTAAGGTATGTACATTGTTTATTAGACATAATGCCATTGCACACTTAATATATTACAGAATAGTGTAAATATAAGTTCTGTATACATGGGGAAACAAAAAATTCAAGTGACTCACTTTATTTCAATATTTGCTTTATTGTGATGGTCTGGAACCAAACCTGCAATGTCTCCCCGGCATGTCTGTGTACTCATGTCACTCTTCTTCAAAAAGTTTTCAAGTGATTGCTTATAAACTAAAAGATAATAGAAAACTTTAGATTGGCTTACTGGGCCCTTTAGGACATGAGCTCTGCCTACTTCATCTGTCGCTACTCCCTTGATCCTCTCTGCATTTGCTGTGCTAAGAGAGTTGGCACCACCCACCCACCCCAAAGACATTGTGTCGTGATGCTTCCTTGGCAGGGGCAGCTCTTTCTTCTTGGTGTTCGGTGAACTGCTCTCCCTTCAATTTTAAATGTTAACTTTGCCAATTTACCAAGAAATACCATTAGGTATTCCTTTTTCTCTTTCTGGTTCCTTATGTGTAACCCTATTAGAATGTCAGTTATAATTGTTTTGAACTTCTTACTAATTCAACACTTTCACATAGAGAAGCTTTAATAATTCCTTGCTGAAAGAATGAGAGAGAAACAAATAGCTGCTTAGCAAACATAAGGAGCAGGAATGTCATATTGCTGTCTTCCACCAGGCTACTGAAACCTTTGTGATCACACACATAATATAATCGATACCCTCATGTGACCAAAAAATTCTATGACCAGATCATTGTCCTACAATGGAACGTCTTCTGAAAAACAGGTTATCTATAGATAGTGCCCTCTAGTTTGACAACATTTTAAAACTTAATTAACCTAACCCTTTTATTACATACATGAGATAAATCAAGCCCAGGGAGATGAGGAAAATTTCCAAAATAACAGCTGAAATGAGAGGTGGGACAGAACTAAACCAACTGTCCAGATGCCCAGTCAGGTATTCTTTATACTAATATAGTGAGATTTTTACTATGCAAACAAACCAAAAAAAAAAAAGAAAGAAAGAAAGAAAACAAACCCCACCCACCAATGGTTTTTATATTGTTTTTCTATCTATCTATTTATCTATCTATCTATCTATCATCATCAACTACCATCTATTCTTTGCTTATTCATTTATTAAATATTATCAAATACCAAATATCACTATGTTCAAGACACCATGCTAGGTGTTATGAACGCAACAAAAAATAGCATATAGATTCTACCCTCCAAGTATTCACGCTTCAGCTCTTACCTGTCTCCTTTCTCCTCTCCTTCAGTTTTTCCTTCCTTCTACCTAAGGTGACCCTGTTAGATGGGTCTTCAGCTAAATACTCTAAGTGAATTGTGTGATGGAAGAAAAGTAGCACAGAATTGGGCATCCTTAGATCCAGAATGTGGTTCAGACTCTATCTCTAAGCTTTGAGGCCTTAACAATCACTTCACCTTTCTGAGTATTATTATATAGTTCACAGATCTAAGTAGTCATTGTGATCTCTACTCCACCTCTGCAGAGGCCACTTTGAGAATCAAATGATGGAGAGGATGCATTTCAAAGCCATTGGTTTTAGAACCATGAGACTTGGGTTTGAATTTCTGTTCTACTAATTATTAGCTGTGTGACTGTCTTCTCATGTTCAAAATGGGGTTATATTAGCCACCTTATCTTTGTAAGGATTAGCAATATTGTAAGTAGGGGTCAAGGCCTGACATTTAGGAAATATCAATAATATAATTCTTATTCTTGTCCTTATTTTCAGATATGTATGTTTGGGGGCACTTTATCCATTCTAAACTTTCTGTAGACACCTAAGAAATTATTTTTCTGCCACACAAGCTATCTAAAGTCTGCCATTTGTGAGATGACCGTCCAAGTCTCCTTAGCCTATACACGAGTGGTATAAAGATTTTCTCCCATAATTCCACACTTTTGCTCCAAAGGTCAGCAAGAATGCTGGTGCACAACAATGGCTAGGAGACTGAAGCTATGTGAAATGAGGGTTACTCTGGAATAAATTGTCATGTCCAAAAAATAAAGAATGAGTCAGCCCATGCCTCATTCCACAGGAAGGGGATTAGTTGCAGCAGAAAACATGTGGGGCTAATTTGGTTAGAAAGGAAATATTAGCATCTTGAATTCCACAGAAAGACTCCTATGCTTGGAGTTTGTTGGATAACTTACAAAGCCCCATTATAGCTATGCATACATGTAGTAGGTACATTATAAAAGGGCAAATCAAGGATGACTATTGTTGCTGTGAATGTTTGTAATATATATATATATATATATATATTCAAAACCATGTTCCACATATGTAAACTTTACTGCTACGGAACCTAGAGATTTTTAAGAGAATTGAAACAAGAAGTGATATTTACATAATGTTCTTTTGAGTTCCATTTTCGCCAAATTTTGAAATCTGATTTTAGAATAGCATATATTTGGAATGGAGTCAGAAGAGTATACTACTACAATATGGAAGTCAGATGTAGTTGGAATAAATCAATCTTTCATTAACGTAGGGTCCCAACTGACAGCTAATTTTTTGTAATTCAGAACTTGAAACTTGCTTTTTGTAATGGCTCCTGAAATTACTATGAATCTTTATAGTTACTAGATCCTCGTCTTTATCACTTTTACTTTCTTTTATGTTTGATGTAGGAATAATAGAATTTGTTTCTGTCCAATTCTATCTGTAGACTTGTCCCCAGCTTCTGCTTTGCTCTGTTTTTTGTTTTGGGACTTTTCTTCCACTTCAGCCTTAGACAAAATTTATTATTCTTCAGGTACCATCTTCTTCCTTCTTTCCTTCCTTCCTTCCTTCCTTCCTCTCTCCCTACCTCCCTTTTCTTTCTTTCTTTCTTTCTTTTTCCTTCCTTCATTTTTTCTTTCTTTCTTTCTTTCTTTCTTTCTTTCTTTCTTTCTTTCTTTCTTTCTTTCTTTCTTTCTTCTTTCTTTCTTTCTTTCCTTCTTCTGCATGTGATCTTAAAAGGATCCTTAAAGACACAATACTAGAACAGATAAATAAATAAAGATTTTAGAGTTAACCAAATCAGGACTATTATGCAGTACTTTAGCTCATCTCCAAAAGTAGTTATATAAAAAGAAAATTACCTAATTTATGTTATATCTCCCAAAGGCTTTTCTGCATATCTGAAGACCTTAACATTCTCTTATGTAGATCCAAGGTAGTTAAATCTTTTACTGTAATATATATATATATATATATACACACACACACACACACACACACACACACACACATATATATATATATACACATGTATATATACATATATATTTTCTTCAGGAACACATTTTGCATTTGCAAAATACTTCTTTGCAAACACTTTAATATTAATGTTGTTATAATAAAGAAATATCTTTTTATAACATTAAAATTCTAGAATATTACTTTTTCTTAAGTTTCTGAAATTTAAAATCTAAAGATTTTAGAAAAGCATATTTAACTTGATTTATACAATGGCATACATGTGCATATATATTATATACAGCTATATACACACAAGATATATACACATACACATACATAAATGATTTAGAAGTTCTCACAGCCCAAATAAATAATTTTAAGTCTATAATTATATAAATCACAATAATCTGTGCTTAACTGAATTCTCAAAAGCACCTTAAAATGGTTACTTTTTATTATTAATGTTTATGAATCAAGCAATACACTGTGTCCTTCCCACATACTAACTCATTCATTCCTCACAAGAATCCTAAGTCCTATGAATTCTTATTTCTACTAAACCCAGGTTCATGGACAAAGTAGCTCGAGGTCATACAGCTTTTGAAAGGCTGAGCAAGAAATGCATTAATTCTTTGATCCTAATCACTACACAGCCTTTTTTGTTTGTTTGTTTGTTTTTGTTTTTGTTTTACATTAACTGTCTTATCCTAATCAAAGGCATTCAATGGAAAATGTTTTTAGAAACTCAAATATAAGAGCAATAAGCTCCTATAGTTTACAGCAATAATACATAATGAACAATAAAATAGAGTTATTTCTTATTTTAAGCAAAGAATAGAAGAATATTATTTCATGAAACAGAAAAATAGTATTGGGATTAGTACTTTTACAGATGGAAACATTGATGGTATCTCTCAAATAACAATTGGGATCTAGGCAAAAAAATCAAACCATGATAGGTTAATGGATACAAGGAAACAGAAGAGCTGAGAGTGAGGCCACCCAGAAATTAGCAACAGCAGGAAGCTGTTATCATCCTAGGACTAGAAGGGCAATGGGAACAAGTGGCATTACCAGAGTCCAGAAATCACAGCTGCCTCGCAGCTGCTGGAATCATAATGGATGGGCTGTAGTCAGGAGTGGGGGACAAGGAGGAACCAACTACAACCAGAGATACCACAGAAGCAGAGAGAAGGGGAAAGATCTTTGTTTCTTGTTCTTCTAGCACCCCAGTCATAGGTTCCAGACACTCATTGCAGATCCCACCTGGAAGCTAGAGAGCAAGGGCTCCAAAATAAAAATAAATAAAGAAAAAGAAAAAAGAAATATGTGGGGTTTCCTGTAAAATGCAGCAAAACTGAAGAAGGACAGGATAGAGATCTCAAAGAAGACAGTCCAACAATCTTCCCTCCTTATTGACCCTCCAAAATTTAACAAAATAGTTTGGGATAAATCATTAGACTACTATGAAACTGTTTTTTTTTTAAATTTTGAAAACAAAAATATTACATGCTATTACTGCCTCACAGGATGATTGAGAGAAGGAAATTAGGTGATGAGTATGAATTCTTTACCTATATGGTAAGGTCCAATATAAATACAAACTTTGACTACATTTATATGCAACAAAGCATGAAAGTTCTTCCTCTATGGATAAATAAGTTGCAAAGATTTTTAACACAAAAGTAAATATATCCTAGAGGTGAATTTCTAATCCATGTGATTGGGGAAAGGTTTTATGGTTGATTACATAGCACTTGTGGAAGGATACAATTATTTCTGATTAATGCTGGGATTTAAGGTTATATATATATTTATTTACATTTATATATAATTATATATATATATATATAAAATCTATCTATCTATCTATCTATCATCTATCTATCTATGTAATTAAGCAAGGACGTGATTAGACTGAGGTGGCTCTAACACTTTGGTAACCTATGTAAGCAAACAAAAACCTAAGCCAGAGTCAATGAACTTGAATATGAAAAAATGAAACTTAGAAAAAATAGTCACAAACAGCCAAATAAGCTTTCCCAAATAAAACAAATGCTTATGCTATAGCCAATCAAATAATTTTCTTCCTTTGCTTCAGCTTCTTCTCTATAAAACCTCGCCACTAGCCCTTGTTGATGGAGTGTTCTTAGCTACCTTTGGCTTGGCACTGCCTTATTCAAATCGATGTATGCTCAAATAAACTCTTGAAAATTTTAAAGTACCTCAGTTTATCTTTTATCACATATATATTCTTTTATATGTACAACATATATAAGTATATATATATATATACACTTTTATATATATGATGAAAATAAAGTAAAAATATATAAAATATATGTAATATATACATATTTTTTACTTTAAGACCTAATAAAAAGTTAAAGATTTATTTAATATAATATAATAATTTAATATTATTATTTGGAGAAGAAATTGAGGTTCTTGTTAAATGACATGCAAATTTTGATGTCCCAACTCGATTAAGTTAAACCATCTTTGACAACATTTGAATAACTGTAAAACACTTTCTGGACAATTTGTACTGGCACTATGCAGGCAATACTCAAAAATGCATAAAAAGCTGAGTTGCTTAAATTGATAATGTCAATTGAGGATATAATGAGAGCTTGAAATGTGTTTTTATGAGAATCACAAGACTTTCTAGTAATAGCAAACTTTATCCACCATGAATTATAAATACTAGTTAAAATCAAATGTCATGAAGCAGCTTTTCTCTTTTAAACATAGCTAAATATATTTAAACATATAAAAACACTTTTAAAGCAAAGAAACAGCTCACAGTGCCCTCAAAATGACTGTCTGAGCCCCAAATCTTGACTCACGCAGAAGAGTCAAAATGTCAGTTTTGCAGTTGACTCCAGTAGAAGCTAAAGGGATATCATTTCATCAAAGAGTTGTGTTGGCAGGAAGGGTGTACGTGGGGAGATGGGAAATCCTAGAGATGGGAAAGTCAAGGAAGCAGAAGAGCCAAATAAGAAGAAAATATAAGGTCAGGGATGCTGTGGTATCAGAAAAGAAAATGAGGCCATGGCTAAGGGTCCTCAGACAGAAGCAATTGAGAGGGAATCATACTGCACATTGAAACAATGACAAATGGGGAAAGAAATGAGCAAGGTTGAGGAAGGGGTGGAATCCTCTGGAAGTATCAGCATCTACCATAGTGTTGATGGAGAGGAAATCTTCAGAGAAGAACAAGAAAAATTTACTGAATTGTGAGGGAAGTTCCATCAGAGGTACTTAAACTAGGTGAATATCTGCATGAATCCACTCTTTGTATGTACAGTGGACTGTTTCTAGTTCTTATCCCTGGATAGTGGAATTTGAGGGTAATATTTATATCATTCTCCAGGTTTATTGTCAAACTTTTCTTTTTTTACAAGGAGCAAACATTACTTAACTAAGGTGAGAAACTTGCAAATTTTAAAGGTAATATATATCTTTTTATATATTATGTAATTAAAAGTTATATGTGCACTTAAAAATGGCAGGAAGGGGCTTCCCTGGTGGCACAGTGGTTGAGAGTCTGCCTGCCGATGCAGGGGACATGGGTTCATGCTCTGGTCCAGGAAGATCCCACATGCTGCAGAGCAGCTGGGCCCGTGAGCCATGGCCACTGAGCCTGCACATCCAGAGCCTGTGCTCTGCAACAGGAGAGGTCACAACAGTGAGAGGCCTGTGTACCGCAAAATACTGCAAAAAAAAAAAAAAAAAAAAGAAGCTGGAAGTAGAACAAAGTATCCATTATGACTCTCTCTAAACTTTGGGTAAAATTCTCTTTTTTAAACTTTTCTTTAAATCCCAAATTTTCTATAATCTTTAGAACACTTGTTTGCCCTAAGATAGAAAAAAACACTAAAATTTTATAAAAGAAAATGATGAAACTACAAGAAAGCTACACAATATTAACAGAGTATTTTCTCTGACCTACCAATACAAAAGGAGTGGTTAAAATCCTCACTCCTCTATTAACTAGGTTTTCCTGAATAGGAGACCAAACTTTCATTATTGTGAATGTTACCACTTATCACCAAGTAGAAGATTACACTTTTCTCAGACCACTTATACCCTAAAACTCTGTTTTTATATGAGTATATATATAAGTTTAAAAAATTCTCATTAGAGTTGGCCTTCTGTCTCTGCAGGTTTCACATCCTCAGATTCAACCAACTACAGATTGAAAATATTCCCCCCTCAAAAAAGCTACAGAATGTTTCAAAAAGCAAATCTTGAATTTACTGGTTGGCAACTATTTACATAGAATTTACATTGTGTTAGATATTGTAAGTAAGCTAGAGAAGAATTAAAATATATGGGAGGATATGTGTAGGTTATATGCAAATACTATGACATTTTATGAGATTCGAGCATCCCTGGATTTCAATATTCACGGATACCAAGGGATAACTGTACTAAAAAATTAACCCTCTTACCTCTTAGTAGTCATTCCCTATTCATTACTCCCCCCATTACCTGAGTCCTAGGGACAATAAGGCAATTATTAATCTAATTTCTATCTCTATGGAATTGTCTGTTATAGATATTTCATATAAATAGCATCATACAATATGTGGTCTCTCTTGACTGCCTTATTTCACTTGATGTAAAGTTTTCAAGGTTCATCCAGTTGTAGCATGTATCAATACTTCATTTCTTCTTATTGCTAAATAATTTTCTATCATATGGACTATCACAGTTTGTTTATTGATTGCTCATCCGTTGATGATCATATAAGTTAGTTGCACTTTTTTACTATTATGAATAATGCTACTATGCACATTAGTACATAAGTTGTTTCTTGGATTTCTATTTTTATTCCTCTTGGCTATATACCTATGAGTAGAATTGCTGGATCATATGGTAACCCTTAGCTTAGCATTCTGAAAAACTGACAAAACTGTTTTCTAAAGTGGCTGCATCATGTTACATTCCCAGAAGCAGTGAATGATTATTTCATTTTCTCCACATTCTTGCTAACACTTGTTATTGTCTGTCTTTTTTTTTTTTTTCTATAGCCATCCCACTTGGTCATGGTATATACTCCTTTTTACGTGTTTTGAGATTCAGTTTTTTAGTATTTTTAAAGGATTTTTGCATCTCTTTATATTAATATTTATAAGAGTTATTGGCTGTAGTTATCTTCTGATGTCTTTGGTTTTGATAACTGGGTAATACTGGTTATATAGCAAGACTTGGAAACTGAGTTTAGATTTTCTTTACATATTCTGGATTATATATATTATTTGCAAGTATTTATCTCATTTTGTGTTTTGTTTTTTATTCATTTTCTTTAAACTATTCTTTTACAGTGTGAAAGTTTTTAATTTTCATGAAGTCCAAATTATCATTTTTTTTCTTTCATTCTTGTGCTCTTAGTATTATATCTAAGAAGGCTTTGCATGACCCAAGGTCATGAAGATTTGTACCTATATTTTCTTGTATGAATTTTATGGTTTTGGATTTTACATTTTGATATGATCCATTTTGAGTTGATTTTTGAGTATGGTGTATGGGAGATGTTCAACCTCATCCTTTTGCATGTGGATATCCAGTTGTTCCAGCACCATTTGTTGAAACAATTACTCTTTCTCCCTTTGAATTGTGTTGACATCCTTGTTTATAATAAATTGACCATGAATGTAAGAGTTTATGTCTGCACTCTCAATTAGCTCCTATTAATATATTTGTCTGTCCTTATGCCAGTACCACTTTGTCTTGATTACTGTAGCTTTGCAGTAAGTTTTTAAATTGGGAAGTGAAAGAACAAGAATTTTGTTCTTTCTGAAGATTGTTTTGGCTGTTCTTGAATTTCCATATAAAATTTAGGATAAACTTGTCAATTTCCACATGTAAATCATTTGGGATTTTGATACAGATTGTGTTGAATCTGTAGATCAATTTAGTAAGTACTGTCATTTTAAAAATAATGTTTTCAATCCATAAACGTAAATTGTGTTTCTAATTATTTAGATCTTTCTCAATTTCCTTCAACAATGTTTACTAGTTTTCACAATGTACATTTTTAACTTCTTTTGTTACATTTATTTTTCATTATTTTATTCTTTTTGATGATATTGTAATTGAAATTATCTTTTGCAATTTCATTCTGATTATTCATTTCTACTGTATAAAAACACAGAAATACAGTTGATTTTTCTGTATTGATTTTGAATGTCTTCTGTTACATTTGTTTCTAAGTATTTTATTTTATGCCATTTTAGATGGAATTTTCTTTAATTTCATTTTTATATACATTACTAGTATATAGAGTATGGAAATACAATTTATTTTTGTTTATTGGTCTTAAATTCTGAAAACTTGCTGAACTCATGTTTTAGTTTTAATAGTTTTTTTGTTTTTGTTTTTAGTGGATTCCTAAACATAAATTTTTAAAGAAGGGTTATGAAGGCAGAGACTGCTAGTGTACACCAATATCTATTTTCCTTTCTCTGCATGGGTTCATGTCTAAACTACATTTCCCAGTTCTTTTACACTAAGTGTAGCCATTAGACTGAGTTCTAGCCAAAAGAATGTGTGTAGACAGGATATAGGCTATTTTCAGAGAATATATAAATTTTTCCAAGCCATCCTGTAGTACCCTTCCTTCCTTTGTCAGCAACTAATGATGAAGATTCAGTAAAGAACTCTAAGGTATGTGAAAATGGCAGATGGTGTAAAGGAGCCAGAATCTAGATTAACTACATGAAGTAGACCCTTCAACTTTGCCATGGGCTGAATTGTATCTCCTCCACAATGTATACGTTGAAGCCCTAACCCCCAATGTGACTGTATTTGGAGACAGGACTTTTATGCAATAATTAAGATTAAATGAGGTCATGAAGATGGGTCCCTAATCCAATAGGATTGGTGGCCTTATAAGAAGAAGGAAGGAAGATCTCTCTCTTTCTATCACAAGAGGACACAGAGAGAATGGGGTCATCTGTAAACCAGGAAGCAAGTTCTTACCACAAACCAAATCAGCCAGAACCTTGGTCTTGGGCTTCTAACCTCCAGAATGGTGAGAAAATACATTTCACTTGTTTAAGCCACTCAGTCTTAGTCAGTTTGGGCTGCTGCTTTACACTGGGTGGTTTATAAATAAGAGACATTTATTTCTCACAGTTCTGGTGACTGGGAATTTGAGATCAGGTTGCTAGCATGGTTGGCTTCTGCTGAGGGCCTTCTTCTGGGTTTCAGTCTTCTTGTATCCTCACATGATAGAAAGTGGGTGAATGAACTCGATGGGGTTCCTTTTATAGGGCACTAATCCCACTCATGAGGGCTCTACCCTCCTGTCCTAATTACTTCCTAATCACCCCACTTCTTATACCAACACATTGGAGGCTGGGATTTCAGCACATGCATTTTGGGATGACACAAACATTCAGTCCATTGCACAGTCTATGGTACTTGTTATGGCAGCCCAAGGTGAAAAATACTGAGTTTGGTACCAAGAAATGGGATGCTACTGCAAAAAATGCCTAAAAAGGTGAAAGTGTTTTTGAACTGGGTAAAGGGTAGATGCTGGAGGAGTTCTGTGGTGCATACTAGAAAAAATGTAGATTGCTGTGAACAGAATGTTGATAGAAATATGGATGTTAAAGGCCATTCTTGTGAGGTCTCAGAAAAATGAGGAACAGGTTATTACAAATTACAGGAAAAGTCATCCTTATTATAATTGGCAAAGAACATGGTTAAATTATGTTCTAGTGTTCTGAGGAAAGTAGAACTTGCAAGCAGTGAAATTAGAAGCAGAGCAGAGGAGATTTCTAAAAGTATTGAAGATACAGCTGGAAATCTTCTTTATTGCTCATTGTAAAATGTGAGTGGAAAGAGATGGATTAAGGAGGAAATTGTTAGCCAAAAGGCACCAGAACTTAGAGATTTGGCAAATTATCAATCTATATATATTAAAAAATTGAGAAAGATTGTTCTGAAGAGAACACTAAGGGTGTGGCTGAACAACCATTTGATAAAGAGATTATAGATGTGACTAATGGACGAAATCAGCTATCTCTGTGGAAGCCAGGAATAGAGATGGAGTTATGCCAGCAGAGTCACTGCCAGCTGGGGCCAAAATGGACAGAAAAAATGACACGAAATCAAAGAAGGCTATTAGACTTCTTAGACCTTACAGGATTGGAACAGTTATTTGGCTGCGAATGTGTCCTGTTCCTCAAGAAAAGGAAAGAATGACCCCAAAGGCGATTCAGAGATCATCAAAGCTGCCTCCCACGTTTCATAGGGTGAACCATCGCATAAGTATCAACAGGCCAGATGGCCTTCAACTGAATCCTTGGGGGTGGGACCACCCTGAAAAGCTTTGCAGGTGGGACTTTCCAACAGAATTGGAGGGCAGAGTTCTAGGGTATGGAATTACTGCCCTAGTGGTTTCTGAAGATGGGACCCCACGGCCTCAGCAGGTGGGGAGAGCAGAACATTGAGCAAAGAGTGTTGTTCTTTATTTAAACATTTTTATTGGAGTATAATTACTTTACAATGCTGTGTTAGGGTCTGCTTTATAACAAAGTGTATCAGCTATACATATACACATATCCTCATATCTCTTCACTCTTGCATCTCCCTCCCTCCCACCCTCCCTATCCCACCCCTCTAGGTGGTCACAAAGCATCAAAAATCTACAAACAATAAATGCTGGAGAGGGTGTGGAGAAAAGGGGACCCTCTTGCACTGTTGGTAGGAATGTAAAATTGATACAGCCACTATGGAGAACAGTATGGAGATTCCTTAAAAAACTAAAAATAGAACTACCATACAACACAGCAATCCCACTACTGGACATATACCCTGAGAAAACTATAATTCAAAAAGAGTGTTGTTCTTAAGCCTTAAGATCTAATGGATTTTACCCTGCAAGATTTTGGACTTGCTTGGGACCTAGCAGCTCTTTCTTCTTTCCAATTTCTCCCTTTTGAAATTGGAATATCTATCCTATGCCTGTCTTACTATTGTATTTGGGAAGCATATAACTTGTCTGGTTTCTCAGGTTCACAGCTGGAGATGAATTTTGCCTCAGGATGAATTGTACCTCAAGTTTCACCCATACCTGATTTAGATCATATTTAAATGAGACTTTGGATTTTAGGCTTTAGAATTGATGCTAGAATCAGCTAAGACTTTGGGGGCTGTTAGCTTGGAAAAAATATAATTTTCATGTGATAAGGACATGAAATTTGGAGGCCAGATATTGAATGCTATGGAATGAATTATGTCCCCCCCAAATTCATATGTTGAAGCCTTAATTCCCAATGTGACTGTATTTGGAGATAGGGCTTTTAAAAGGTAATTAAAATTAAATGAGGTCATAAAGGTGGGTCCCAATCCAACAGGATTGGTGGTCTTATAAGAAGAGGAAAAGAGAGAGAGATCTCTGTTTCCCTGCTGCATGAGGACACAGTGAGAAGGCAGCCATCTGCAAGCCAGGAAGAGAGCTGTCACCAGAAAAGAAATCAGCCACAACCTTGATCTTGAGCTTTCAAGCTCCAGAACTTTGAGATAATATATTTCACACAATCTATGGTACTTGCTATGACAAACTTAGCTGACTAATACATCCTCCCGTGGTACCAACCTGTTTAAGATCATGACATAAACAGGCCAAAAATTATACTGATTTTAGCCAGTAAAAATTGGAATAGTTTGCTAAAGCAGCTAATCTGCTCTGACTAATATGATAACAGAAGAAAATATGCGGAAAAAGAGTAGTAACAGGATACCTGTTAGCTGCCAAGAACATAAGGAAGCAAGAGATTTACCATGACATTTACTCTTTCTTTTTTATCGAAGGATAGTTGATTTACAATGTTGGGTTAATTTCAGGTGTCCAGCACAGTGATTCATATATATATGTGTGTGTGTGTGTGTGTGTGTGTGTATGTATATATAATTTTTCCCTTATAAGTTCTTTTTCAGATTTTTTTCCTTTAAGGGTTATTACAAAATATTGAGTATACAGGGCCTATACAGTAGGTCCTTGTTGATTGATTATCCATTTTATATATAGTAGTGTGTACATACCACAGGATTTAGAAATGCAGAATATAATTGCTCAGGTTCTTTGATAAAGGAGACAGCCCTTTTGTTACTTCATGTAGCACTGTGAGGAAAAATATTATTTTATTTTTTTATTGAAGGATAGTTGATTTATAATATTGTGTTAGTTTCAGGTATACAGCAAAGTGATTCAGATATATATATATTTTTTTTTTCTTTTTTTAGATTCTTTTCCATTATGAATTATTACAAGATGTTGAATATAGTTCCCTGTGCTATACAGTAAATCCTTGTTGTTTATCAATTTTGTATATGGTAGTATGTATCTGTTAATCCCATATTCTTAATTTATTCCTTCTTCCCCCCCAAGCTTTCCCCTTTAGTAACCATAAGTTTGTTTTCTATGTCTATGAGTCTATTTCTGTTTTGTAAATGAGTTCTTTAATATCATTTTTTTAGATTCCACTTATAAGCAATATCATATGATATTTGTCTTTCTCTTTCTGACTTACTTCATTTAGGATGATAATCTCTAAGTCCATCCATGTTGCTGCAAATGGCAATATTTCATTCATTTTATGGCTGAGTACTATTCATATATACACACACACACACATACACACACACACACACCACATCTTATTTATCTGTTCCCCTATCAGTGGACACTTAGGCTGCTTCCATGTCTTGGCTACTGTAAATAATGTGGCTATGAACATTGGGATGTATCTTTTTGAATTAGAGTTTTTGTATTTTCCAGATATATGTCCAGCAGTGGGTTTGCTGGATCATATGGTAGTTTTATTTTCAGTTTTTTAAGGAACCTCTACATTGTATTCCATAGCGGTTGCACCAATATACATTCCCACAAAAAATATTAATTTAAAAATTCTTCAAGAACTATGTCCCAACCTTGTGAAAGGCTGAACTAGATTTAGCAATAATGGGTACAGGAAAGCACCAGCTTAGTTTGTTTTTTAATAGCTGTCAAAACAAGAAATTGAGTGTAAACTATGAACACAAAGATGTATCCTAGCAAGCACATTCCTGATTTGGGGAATGAAACAAAAGCAGAAGCCTTACAGTTGGTGGAGCCACAGCACACAAATTCTTACATTTGACGTTCATGCCTGATAGAGTCCATTTAAACCACGGTTGCAGTCTTGAGTTGGAAATTTTGTTTTATTTCTCAAATAAAAGAGTTTATTTCCAATAGCTTAAAGAGAGGAGATATGTATGATATATTTGAGACATTACATATCTGTGGAGGTTTTCACATTAACATTTTGCTAGAGAAAAACCTGTTTTGTTTATTAGTCCTGACAGGCTTGGCTACACTACAGTAACAAATATACCCCAAAATCTTAGCAGTTTACGTATCCAAGTTTAGTAGGCAGAATAGTGGCCCCCCAAGATGTCCACATCCTAATCCCCCAAACCTCTTGAGTATATAACCATGGCAAAAGGGGATTTTCAGATATGATAAGTTAAGACTCGATATGGAGATATTATCCTGGAATATTTTAGTAGGCTGAATATAATTGAGAGTCCTTATAAAAGGGAGGTGGGAGTGTCAGAGTCAAAAAGAATTGAGGAAAGAAACAGAGGTTGGAGTGATGAGGCTGTGAACTAAGAAATGTGGGCAGCCTTTTGAAACAGCAAGAAATGGATTGTCTCCTAAAGTCTTCAGAAAGAATGCGGATGGGCCAACATCTTGACTTCAGTTCTGTGAGCACAATTTAGACTTCTGACCGCTAGAACTGTTAGATACTTGTTTGTTTGTTTGTTTGTTTTTCATCTCTAAATTTATGGCAGTTTGTTACAGTAACAATAGGAGACGAATACAGCACGTTTATTCTCATTAACAACACAACATAATTGCAGCTCTGATTGTTTTTCTCCTAGCAGTGATCCTGGCATTCTGAATCTCTTTGAATCAGTAATTCAGTCTTATGAACAGATTCTTAGTTTGCTGCAGAAAGCAGAAGATGACTGACCATTTCCATAGGAGGCTTGTATGAGCCAGAATAAGTTTCTTCCAACACCCCTACCACCGCCTCCCCCTTGCTGGCCAGAATTCAGTCATATGGCCCAAATCTAACTGTAAGAGAGTCTGGGAAACATAGTTGGCACACAGAAAGAGGGAACTGTTCAGTGAATACATAGAATTTTTCTAGCAGTCATGTATAAAACTATTTCTTCTCAAAACCTTTTAAAGGTTTTCACATAGCTTCTCAAATGTCATGTTGGAAGAGAGATGGTTGATACCGATAAGAATATTGTTTTTTGGACAAAATTTATATTTCCTCTCTAGATTGTCATAGGATTCTTTTTATAGTTATCTTTTATTTTTACCAAAGAATGATTTCAGAAAGGATACATTTTATAGGCATTTGCACAGAAAGAAGTCAATTCTTTAAATTGAGTTGTATTGTCATTGATATGATATGCATGTTTATATATTAATATGTAGTTTTTAATTCATAAACTTTATTCTATCAATTATTTCAGATTATTTCCTATTTTTCTTGCTTTTGTTTCTAAACCACGAACACTTACATTTCTCAAAAATCAATCTCTGTTCCCTTCTCTTCCCTTTTTGATAATCTGTTATCATTTGATCTTTGTCATGTTTTTCCTCTACTTTCAGCAGTAATTTCTCAAATTGATTCTAGGAAACATTTAACAATATTATCCACAGTGTCACTTGTACTGATCTTTAAAATATAGATATTATCTCTATTATTAAAATTTAACTTGGAGAACATATGTTATACTAGTGATGATTACCTGACATTGTAAATGAATTAACAGAACTAATAAACATTTTGTAGTATTTATATAAGGGTAGAATTAGACAATGTATGTCAAGTATTCAGAGATGAACCTTCAAGCTCAAAGTGGTGTAGACTCGATATTTTGTACTTGGGAATATGAAAATTATTGATTTTTTTCTAGGTATAGTGATACAAATATAAGTAAAATACTATTCCTGTCTTTGGAGTACATAGCTGAGTGAGAAGAGATGGCAGTTTAAAGAGATACTTATAGGACATATATGTATTTGGAGTTAGAAAAAATTTTTATGCTACATAGATCCATTACCTCAAATATTAATGTGTTAGTGTTGAATTTATAGGCAAATAGTAAATATGCGCTGCCTGGGCTTTTTTCAAACTCTTCAGTTGTAAAATTTACAGAAATCAGTTTCCTTGAAGCAACCTAGATGTCCATTGACAGATGAATGGATAAAGAAGATGTGGTATATATATATATATATATATATATATATATATATACAGTGGAATATTACTTAGCCATAAAAAGAATGAAATAATGTCATTTGCAGCTGCATGGATGGATCTGGAGATTATCATACTAAGTGAAGTAAACCAGAGAAAGACAAATATATGATATCACTTATATGTGGAATCTAGAAAAATGATACAAATGAATTTATTTACAAAACAGAAACAGCTTCACAGACATAGTGATTAGCAAAGGGGAAAGAGGGAGGAGGGATAAATTAGTGGATTGGGATTAACAGATACACACTACTATATATAAAATAGATAACCAACAAAGACCTACTGTATAGCACAGGAGACTGTACTCAATATTTTGTGATAACCTATAAGGGAAAAGAATCTGAAAAAGAATATATATATATATATATATATATATATATATATATATATATATATATATATATATATATATATATATATATATTTGTATAACTAACTCACTATGTTGTGCACCTGAAATTAACATGAATTGTAAATCAATTATACTTCAATTAAATATATATATATAATAGAAAAATTCCACTTGAGTGTAAATTGAACACTTACAATTCATTGTTATAAATTGAGAACAATTTCATGTTCAATCTCCAGTTTTATTATTTCAACATTTGTGAGTATTTGGATTTCTTAAAACATGAAAGCAGAGCTCTTGTTATTTTTATTAATTATGATTTAATACAATTGGCAAACTACAAAGTCTAGTTCAACATGTCTAAAATTAGGTAACCTTCTCCCACTGATTTTAATGCATGTGACAATTTTTTTTCTCTGAAGCATATGGATAAATATTGAAGCATGATTTCAAAAAAGAGTCATCCAACAATCACTTTTAGAAGAATTTTGGTTTTGACACATCCTGTTTTTTCATGTGGTATATATTATAGAACTTGAAATCAGTGTTATAATGATTATTACCTCTTGCAATCAAGGGAGGTATTTACATAATAAAAAGCCAGGATTAAAAAAAAAGTCCTAAAGCACTTAAATAAAGCAAATTTTCAATAATTTTGCAATTTTACCCTACATGGAATTATTTTTCAGGGTGACTGAAATAAAATCAAAGCAAGTATTTTGATAATCATATGAGTAGTATCTATTCCTCTTTTATTTCTACAGATTGAGCTATTTAGTCCTTATGGATTTTATTAACTAATGATTGATGATAGCAAATGGCAGGAATCAGGTTTAATAATTTTAGACATTTTAATATCCATAATAATGATAAAATGAAATTGATAAAATTAATAGTTGCTTGAATATAATAGTTTATAGTCAATCAGTGTTTTACAATTTCCAAAGCAGTTACATATCCATTATGTCATTTTATTTTTACAACTACTCTATGAGAGAGATAAGAAAGATGTTAGAACCTTAGAATCATGGTCAAAGAATTAAACAACCCAGAAAAGATCATAAACAAATTAGTTATAGATTTTGGAATAAATCTGCTTTTGTTTATTCCAATAAACAAAATAAATCCCATTAGTCTTTGGCAAAAGTATACTAAGAGAATTATATACAAATACATAAAGTAATTTTGTAAGCAAATGCCACTACTATAATAGTTGCTGCCAAACAATATTCCCAATTTATCTTGTTATTCTGATTTCACTGTTAACTACCTCCTTGCAAGACAAAGTCATCTGTCAACTGAGCTTATCACTACTTTTATGTCAAACTCCAAGAGGTTCAAATTAGCTCAAATTGGATTATATGTTTTGTATACCTTTATTTTTACCTTTATAAGAAACCACCCAACTGTTTTTCGTAAGCAGTTACACTGTTTTACCTTCTCATCAGCATTGTATGAAAAATCCAGTTGTTTCATATCCCTACTAACACTTGGTGTTGTCAATCTTGCAAATTTTAGTCATCTTAAGAGTGTTTTACTGTTAACTCATTTAGGTTTTTATTTGCATTTCTCAGATGAGTAATGATGCTGAGCATATTTTCATATGCTTATTTGCTCCTTGAATATTACCTTTCTTGAATTGTCTTTTAAAATCTCGTCTATTTTTTAAAAACTGTTTCTTTCCTTATCATTGAATTTTAAGTACTCTTTTTATATTACAGATAGAAGCACTTTGTCAAATATATTTGATAAATATTAAAAATATTTCATCCCACTCTTTGGATTATCTTTTCATTTTGTAACAGCATATTACAGACGGCATAAATCTTTAGTTTTGATTACGTCTACTTTGTCATTTTAGTTTTGGTCTTCTTTTCTGGTTTGTGCTTTTTATGTCTTCCCTAAGACATCTTTAAAATATTTGACCAGGGCTTCCCTGGTGACACAGTGGTTGGGAGTCCGCCTGTCGATGCAGGGGATGCAGATTTGTGCCCCGGTCCGGGAAGATCCCACAAGCCGTGGAGCAGCTGGGCCCGTGGGCCATGGCCACTGGGCCTGCACATCTGGAGCCTGTGCTCCGCAGCAGGAGAGGCCGCAGCACTGAGAGAGGCCCACGTACCACACACACACAAAAAAAAAAAGAAAAGAAAAGATTTGACCAAAAAGAAAATGTCCAAATATAGAATACTTAAATCATCAAATATTTGAGCCTTGGTTTCTTGGTAGAGATTTCAAAAAAGAAGATATGCACAGTAGCAACTGTTTAATATGGCAATAACTTAATCCTTTCTTTGTTTCTTTTCAAGTAAAATCATTTTCACAAACAATTTATACTGCTATAAATGTCTGTGTTTATTTGTATAGGAAGTGTTTGTTTCTCCAAGAAAGTGAACTTCCATCTTTTCTCATGTGTGCCATGAACAACTTGAAGGTTTCTTGAGTAATGGAAGAATTTTGGTGCTTTTTTGATTGGCTCAGATTCAAATATTATACTGTGCATTGTACATGCAAGCCATCCCTCTTAAAAAATGAGGCAGTCAGCAGACAGCAAGATCCAAATCAGAATAATGCCATGACTGCAACGTGCTTCACAACTGTACACACACAAGCTGCTGTGATGGCTACCGAGTAGAGTACATGGAAGCAAAAGTTTCCAGATTTAAATTTTTTACCAGAAAATCATGACAATCATCCATTTTCAACAATAAAATTGTCTTCTTTTAGTATCTATCTTGTCCAAATCTTCAGAAACTTGGCTGCATTTCAGATAAACATTTCAGATATGTATTTTTCTGGAGAGAAACCAACTCCAAATCCATTCTGTTTAGGAGTATTACAATGAAAACAAATCTCTAAAATAAATAAAAATGTCATTTCTTCAATTATACTGACTCCTCCAATAACGCTTGTTTGTTTGTTTGTTTTTCTATTTATTTGTTTTTTGTATAGTTGGACCACCGAGGGAATCCAATATGGGTAACATTTAAAAAATATACTTAAAATTGGGCTCAACCTCATTCCGTAGCCCAAAATGGAAACACGTTTGCTGAGGGGATTTATTTTTAGTGATTTTGTTCTCTTCCATGTATTAGAGAGACAACTTATAGGAAATTAAGGTCCCTTCTCCCTCCAATTGGTGGGTAGAATTTTTTCATGTGGACCTGTATTAAACGATTAGTATGAAATTTGTTAGGACCTGGTATTTCCGAAGCGTATGGTGATTTGATAATAATGGAATTTTGGGGGTGATCATATATTATCACGTCACACTGATATTAACTTTTCTATAAAATATTGGGTCAACCATATATTCTTATTGGATGATATGAAGCAGGAATTTTATTGAGGTATCTATGGATTATTCTAGCTTAGCCACCAACTGACCTGGATTTAAAGAGGGCTAGGTTTCTGGAAGATTCTTTCTATAAGAATTTTAGGAACAAACACTGGAAGTACAAAATGTGTACCGGTAATAAAATGTGCTTAGAAGGCTTCCCTGGTGGCGCAGTGGTTGAGAGTCTGCCTGCCGATGCAGGGGACACGGGTTCATGCCCCAGTCCGAGAAGATCCCACATGCCGCAGAGTGGCTGGACCCGTGAGCCATGGCCGCTGAGCCTGCCTGTTCAGAGCCTGTGCTCCACAACGGGAGAGGGCCACAACAGTGAGAGGCCCATGTACCGCAAATAATAATAATAATAAATAAATAAAAAGGTGCTTAGCAGTGGACCCATTCTGATCTCTATAATATTACTTTACTTTGCCCTTTCTTTTGCTATTGTTAAAAGAAATCAATGTACAATATTAGTCGTGGAGCCTGATATACCCCCGAACATTCACACTGATGCCATATGTTCTACTTTTCCTATGATGAATCAAGAGCCCATAGAGAAAAAGCAGCCTTTAAAATTCTGCTATAACTTTTCACCTTCAATAATTTTCTTATTCATCAAGGGCAGATGAATTATTGCTTTTATATTTATATTCTTCAGTTCTCTTGGTGATTCTTCTTGGTTTCTCAGGCTTCCTTTTACAGTCTCGGTGTTTCTTAGGTATGATACAAAGAAAACAATTAGCCCAGCTTATCTAGTAACTTCATATTCTGCTTTGCAAAGTATTTGAAATATCTGTTTAAATTTTTATAAAATATTTTAATTAAAATATTAATGTTAATATATGTTCATTTCAAATTCAGAAACAGTAAATTATACATACAGAAAATATTAACTATCTGTTTACCACATCCTGTCACAGAAATGTGAACATTCCCAAACACTAAAGTTTACTGTCCTATAGAACATTAAACAAATGTCTCGTTTAAAAAAGAAAAAAAGAAAAGAAAACAAAAAAAAACTATCTCAAGGTGACCTTACTAGTGAACTATTTAAGTTCCTATTCCTCAAAGGATTGTTGAACCAGCTTTACCATATTACAGGTTTTTTCATTACTGAGTGTGTTACATTATTTTTTCCTTCAGAACAAATATCAGTTTGGGTTTGCATACTCATATTTGATTAATAAGCCAGTCTTCATTAAATGGTAAGTTTCTTGTGAGTAAGAATAGTTTGTTTCCTTCATATCATATTCTCAGCACTTAGCACAGTGCCAGACACATAGTGGGCATGTAACAAATATCTTTTGAATAAATGAATGAATGAATGAATGATCCCAGCATATCACACTTGTTTCTTTAACCCTTTCAATGTCTTTCTATTGCTGTTAAAATGAAAATCAAATGATTTTACAGGCTCTATCAAGTCTGTTATGATCTTGGCTCCTGTCTTCATTTTCAACTTGTTATGCTACTCTTTGTTCACTAGGCTCAGATGTACCATGTACTCTCTTACTGTAGGGATTTTGCTTATGCTCTTTTCTCTGCTTCTAATTTTCCTATGAGTGTAAACCATATGTCTAACTTACCAGATTTGACCCTTGGATCCAGTGCCCCTCTCAAAGACACATTTCTTTACCACTCTCTCTTAAGAACTTCCATCTCCCCTAATCATTGTTTCTCTATGACCTATTCATTTTACAATTTTGAATTACTGATTCGTTTGTTTTCAGAAAGTGAAGTTGTCTAGTAAGGAGCTGACTAGATGGGCTTGAATACCAGATAGGAAATCTGAAATGTGAAATTAGGCTCAGGAAAGGAATAAAGAGGTCCAACATCCAAATGATATTTAGAGGAAAAGTCATCCATAAAGAAGACAAAGAAAGAGAAATCCAGGAGAGGATAAATCAAGATATAATCTTGCAGCATCCAAAGAAAAAGTCACTCACAGGATTGAAGCTGAGTGTTACATCCTGGAACATGATGATCACACCAAGGTACCACCAACCTGAATCATACTCCCTGGCTAAACTTCACTACATCATCTTTTAGAATTGCTCTTATGATTGTTTATCATGTTTGCCTTTTCATTTTCCCATCAAATATTCTCTGGAAATGAAGATTTCTCAGTGTGAACCAGTCTGTGTATACAACAAATCCTTTTGGAAGCGTATCTTTCATTACTGCTGTAATGTCAAAACTACCATAAATATACAGGAAATTCTCTATTATCAATATTTTACCCTAGATTTAAAAAGGATAAAATAAATTTAAAAAGGATAAAATATTCTTGTATAAAACATTTACCTTTCATAAGAGCGCATATTAATGTCTGTTCATGAATTTAGTAATAATAATAGCAGTAATAATAAAAAAATAAAATAGTGGAGTGTGAATTTTCTAAATCTAGTGGTATCTTTTTAATATGTTTTCTATTTATAACCACCATGGAGTCAATGAGAATCAATTTCTTCTTTTATTTAACAAATTAGAATTTTGAAAATTTGATCTTGAGTAAATATTTATCTTGAAGAAGCCCAAGGAAAACAGAATTTTCTGCAACCCAAATTGAGCTGATTTGGTTGTTGCCATATCAATTGGCCTTCCCTTTCTTATTACATTAATATTACAGCAGCAGTTATAAAGAAGCTAATCTTAGTTTCCTAAATGCAAATTTTGCAAGTCACATATCTTTGCATGGGCACTTGGTAAATTAAAGCTTAAATCCTGTCATCAAAACTAATATTTCTATGGCTTCTCAGAAATAAAATTACCAAATTATTTTTGGCTTCACGAAGGTTTCTGTGTGTGCTTATTGCTAAAAATAAGGTCAAATATTTAAAAGTTTGGGTTTCTTTTTAAATGAGACTTAAACATAAGAAACACAATATCTTTACTAAACAGCTACGGAAACACAACCAGCCATCACTGTTAAATTAGTTTGAAAACTAGGCTTGAACTTACATATTTGAGAAATCAAAACTCATAGAAATAGTAACTATGCCAGGGTAAGCTATGGCAGGTTCGTTTATTTTCTTTTCTTTCCACATAAATTTACAAAGTAAATGTTAAGTTGAGGTAAGGGACAGACACATGATAAATTAATTAAAATTATAGAACATTCTTATGTGTTCATATCACAATAGGAAATGTGTTTGCTCCCTTAGAGCCTTAATCTCCAAAAATTTACTCCCTAAAATGAGCCTTTACAATTTTTTTTTATTGCTTAAAGCCAGAGTTTGTTTGGAACTTTTCACGTGCTTTATCTTTCCCTACATTTCTTCTTAGCATAAGTAATCAATATATCTAGAACACTTGCCTTCTGAGAATATTAATTCTAAAATGGAAATAAGGTTAAACTTTTTAGTTCTGCTTAACTTTGAGAAAAAGAAACTTGAAATTTTCCAACTGTGGTAATTGGTAGAATACTCTCCTTCAGACTTTGGAATGAGCTCCAGAAAGAAGGGCCAAGCATTTTTCTTCTATTTTTCATATCGGTATAATGAGCTTAGGCGATAAGGTCTCTGAAAATACTTGGAGAGTCCTTGAACCCATTAGATTTCCTATGCATCCTGGCTTTGTAATTTTCATGGTTATGTTACATTTTCAATCCTGTGGATTTGTCAGGCTGGCCAGCTAAGTTGATGATTGTGTTTTCTCCCTCGTTGTCTAAAAGACTGGAATGAAGTGCACACTTAATGAATGTATATTTATTTATTTTCTCCTCAGACTGAGAGACGTTTGTAGAGTAATGCTAAGTCTTTCACCCTCCATGAAGATTTGTGTTTTCTAGAAAGGAAAATCATGGTTAACTAAGTCTCATTTTCCTGTAGTTTATTTAAACTCACAAGCATGTTATTTAAGGATAATTCTCATGCTTCATAGAGCCAGTACCAATCCACTGGAAAAAAAGGGTGGACTTTATTATTGATGCTTTCCTAAAACAAAGTAATGTTTATATATTCAGGCCTAGCTAACTTTGAGGGTGAATTGGAACTAAAATGTCAACCGTATTTTTTCAGGGAATATATTCCCTGAGTAATAATGATAATGATGATAATAATAATGTATATATAAAACACACACACACACATATATAGCATTAAAATTGTCCGAAATAGAAGAAAATCTGTTATATGTGTTCTGCTACAGTTGGCAAATATGTAGAAACATATCTTAGCATTTTCAGGACATTTTAAAATGTGCCTGAAGTTGGCATCAGTTTTCCAACATATAATATATGCCTTTTCTTCAAAAAAATTTTGTTTTTTCTTTGTATTCTCACATACATATCTTTCAAAGCTATTATAACAATTTTGCATAATAGTATTTAAATGACTGCAAAGGACTCTATGGTATTGACTAAATGCACAGAAACTTTAACTTGTACCTGAAACGATACTTAGGATAAAAGCAATAAAAATAATTTTGACTTTTCATTTCCTCCCACAGAATTTTTGGAAAGAAATGCTGTGTTATAATTCTGTGAGTTTTGACTTTTCGAGTCTTTAACATGCATTGACTTTTCCACATTATTCTTTAAGTGCCATATTCTTATAACGCTGATTTTAAAGTGGGATAAAGCTCTCTAACCTCAGCAGATACTACAATGTAACACATGCAATTGAAGAAAGTTATTTGTAGCTTCCAATTATACCACATGCATCATTAACAAATAATAATACAAAAACATTTCATACTTTCCAATCACTTGAACCAGTTTATTTTTTCATTAGTAAAATGCCAGTGTGCATGATATCTGCCAACTCCCCATCTCTGGAAAATATCTGTGTTCAGCCAACTTCACCTCACAAAAGTTTAACAAGAAATTGCAGAACTTGGCTGTTTGAAAGACTTCAGTGCTCTCTGGTGTCTTTTGTGGATTTGCTGCTTTTGACATTTTTCTTGAAGACAGAACATGTCAATAGAGAATTAAAATTTTAAAATATATTATCAAAATTTTAGTATGGTACCTATATCAGATAGTCATATCTTACTATTAAGTTATGGATACAGGGACCACAAAAGACCTTGCAATTGTACCTTATTCCTTATAAGTAATGGATATTAGAGGAACAAACCATGAGAATTTTCCCTGTATTTATGTGCCTGAAATCAGAGTAACTGCTATGGCCCCCATCATTTTATTTTATTTTATTTTATTTTTGCGGTACACGGGCCTCTCACTGTTGTGGCCTCTCCCATTGCAGAGCACAGGCTCCGGACGTGCAGGCTCAGCGGCCATGGCTCACGGGCCTAGCCGCTCCATTGCATGTAGGATCTTCCCGGATCAGGAACGAACCTGTGTCCCCTGCATCGGCAGGTGGACTCTCAACCACTGCACCACCAGGGAAGCCACCCCATCACTCTTATAAGATCAAGACAGGTTTTTAAATAATGGCAATAATGTAATAAGTTGTAACACCCTGTCCAGCTGAGATACTTTTGGAAGACAGTTTACATGTTTAATAATGTTAACTAAAATAATCTGATCTTGACAATTTCAATATCATTCCTCCTAATGATATTAGTTGGTTTTTCTACTTTGTTTCCTTCCAGATGCCTATTTATACGAAGGAGCATTGCTTTTATTTAAAATAAGGAGATTTGCTTAGGAGAAGAATTTAACCCACCTGCCCTAGTCCCACTCTTCCTCATGCAGTTTAGTGTTTAGGAATAATATGATTGCTGTTTTATTTATTTATTTTTGTTGCTGTTATTTTTTGTTTTATTCTTGATTGCTCTGTTTTAATTCATGAAATATATTGATAGAAGTATTCATGCCATAAGGGCCTACTGTATAGCACAAAGAACTATACTCAATATTTTGCAATAATCTATAAGGGAAAAGAATCTGAAAAAATAATATATATGTATAACTGAATCACTTTGCCATACACCTGAAGCTAACACAACATTGTAAATCAATTATGTTTCAATAAAAATTAAAAAAATAAAGTATTCATACCTATCCCTCAAGCACTTCAAGGATTTTTTTTTCTCACTAAACCTAAAACTCATGTGTGTGTTTGTGTGTGTGTGTGTGTGTGTGTGTGTGTATTATAGGTAAGAAGTCCTCCTGTTAAACTGATATATTGCTAAAATATACTGACCTAGCAGCATAAAATTATACTTCCCCCAAGGAAAAAATAAAAGATTTTGAACAATCAGTGGTCTATGGCCCATAATTTTAGAAACAATATATTATTAGCAATTCTATAGAAGAGTGTACTTGTGGTTTGGCAATCTTCATACTTCTCTGTTTCATATTAGTAATAGGACACCTAAGCATTAACCAGGATACATGTTCACCCATCTTAAGACTACATTTACCAGCCTCTGGTATGATTATATGACTAAATTCTGGCTGATGGCTTATAAACAGAAATAATGTGTGAAACTGAAGTGTCATGTCTGTAAAAGATAGCTTCTTACTCTATTTTTTCTTTCCTCTTTCTTGCTGTGTGAGACTATCGTTGAAGAGGTAGACAAATACCACCCACTAAGGGGGTGACAGAACAACCAAAAGAAGAAACTATGATCCTTAGATGATGTGGAGACACCGAGTGGTGTCTATAGGAGCTAGATAAGTTTAGCCAATATTCTAACTTACACAATTTTTTTTAATGGTGAAAAATTCAAACACAAAGAAAAGCATAGAGAAAATACAATAAATATTCATGTATGTGTCACCCAGAATTACCAAAAGTTAACTTATTATTAAATTAAATAAAACATTATAAATATTTTTTTCTTCCTTTCTGAGGTGTAATTGCTCTTTGTAATTTGGTGGGTATCTTACCCATTTAGGTTTTGGTAAGTGTACTACAAATATATGTATCCAACAAAAGCATAGTATTTGTACTGAATTCAAAAGTTTTATACAAAGGATATCATATTAGATACTGGATTCTACAACTTTCTTTTTTCACCCACTAGTGTGCTTAATTCATTTACTCTTATCATGCTTATGTATGTATTTTAATCTTTTTGCCATCCATATGTGTGTGTTTGTGTGTGTTTGTGAGTGTGTCTTTACTTATCTTGATTTTCTCTTCTTTTTTTTTTTTTTTTCTTTTTTTTGTGATACGCGGGCCTCTCACTGTTGTGGCCTCTCCCGTTGCAGAGCACAGGCTCCGGCTGCGCAGGCTCAGCAGCCATGGCTCACGGGCCCAGTCACTCCACAGCATGTGGGATCTTCCTGGACTGGGGCACGAACCCATGTCCCTTGCATCGGCAGGCGGACTCTCAACCACTGCGCCACCAGGGAAGCCCGATTTTCTCTTCTTTTCATAAATACTTTCTTACCTCCTTAATGGAAATCTATTGATAAGATTGAGTTTTATTCTAGCATATATTTTTTTTATTGATTTGCAAGTTACATGTATACATTCTTTCAGAGGTTACTTTTAAAATACATGCATTACTAATAAACTCTAAGATAAATTTTAAAAAAATCTCTATTCTACTTTTGAATAACATGATAGTTAAAGCAATTAAGTATATATTTTCTAACCATTGTATTCACCTTGTTTTATAATTAATATTTATTTAGATTCATGAAAAGTATTCATTGATTTCTCTCATTACCATTAAGTCCTTTTTTTTTTTTAAACATCTTTATTGGAGTATAATTGCTTTACAATGGTGGGTTAGTTTCTGCTTTATAACAAAGTGAATCAGCTATACATATACATATATTGTCATGTTTACTCCCTCTTGTGTCTCCCTCCCACCCTCCATATCCCACTCCTCTAAGTGGTCACAAAGCACTGAGCTGATCTTCCCGTGCTATGTGGCTGCTTTGCACTAGCTATCTATTTTACATTTGATAGTGTATATATGTCCATACTACTCTCTCACTTTGTCCCAGCTTACCAATCCCCCTAACTGTGTCCTCAAGTCCATTCTCTATGTCTGCATCTTTATTCCTGTCCTGCACCTAGGTTCTCAGAACCATTTTTTTTTAAGATTCCATATATATGGGTTAATATATGATAATTATTATTCTCTTTCTGACTTACTTCATTCTGTCGACAGACTCTACATCCATACACCTCACTACATATAACTCAATTTCATTTTTTTTATGGCTGAGTAATATCATTGTATATATGTGCCACATCTTCTTTATCCATTCATCTGTCAATGGACACTAAAGTTGCTTCCATGTCCTGGCTATTGTAAATAGAGCTGCAATGAACATTGTGGTACATGACTTTTTTTTTTTTAACATCTTTATTGGAGTATAATTGCTTTACAATGGTGTGTTAGTTTCTGCTTTATATCAAAGTGAATCACTTATACATATACATATGTTCCCATATCTCTTCCCTCTTGCATCTCCCTCCCTCCCACCCTCCCTATCCAACCCCTCTAGGTGGTCACAAACCACCGAGCTGATCTCCCTGTGCTATGCAGCTGCTTCCCACTAGCGATCTATTTTACATTTGGTAGTGTATATATGTCCACACCACTCTCTCACTTTGTCACAACTTAACCTTCCCCCTCCCCATATCCTCAAGTCCATTCTCTAGTAGGTCTGTGTTTCTATTCCTATCTTACACCTAGGTTCTTCATGACCTTTTTTTTTTTTTTCATAGATTCCATATATATGTGTTAGCATATGGTATTTGTTTTTGTCTTTCTGACTTCCTTCACTCTGTATGACAGACTCTAGGTCCATCCACCTCATAACAAATAACTCAATTTCATTTCTATTTCTGCCTGAGTAATATTCCATTGTATATATGTGCCACATCCTCATTATCCATTCATCTGTTGACTCTTTTTTTGGGGGGTGGTATGCGGGCCACTCACTGTTGTGGCCTCTCCCATTGCAGAGCACAGACTCTGGACGCACGGGCTCAGCAGCATTTGGGATCTTACCGGACCAGGGCCCAAACCTGTGTCCCCTGCATTGGCAGGCGGACTCTCAACCACTGCACCACCAGGGAAGCCCCTTTGACTCTTTTTGAATTATGGTTTTCTCAGGGTATATGCCCAGTACTGGGATTGCTGGGTCATATGATACTTCTATTCTTCATTTTTTAGGGAACTTCCCTATTGTTCTCCATAGTGACTGTATCAATTTACATTCCCACCAAAAGTGCAAGAGGTTTCCCTTTTCTCCACACCCTCTCCAGCATTTATTGTTTGTAGATGTTTAGATGATGGCCATTCTGACTGGTGTGAGGTGATATTTCGTAGTAGTTTTGATTTGCATTTCTCTAATGATTAGTGATGTTGAGCATGCTTTCATTTGTTTCTTGGAAATCTGTATATCTTCTTTGGAGAAATGACTATTTAGGTCTTCTGCTCATTCTTGGAATGTGTTATTTGATTTTTTTGATATTGAGCTGCCTGAGCTGCTTGAAAATTTTGGAGATGAATTCTTTGTCAGTTGCTTCGTTTGCAAATATTTTATCCCATTCTGAGGGCTGGTTTTTTGTCTTGTTTAAGGTTTCCTTTGCTGTGCAAAAGGTTTTAAGTTTCATTAGGTCCCATTTGTATATTTTTGTTTTTATTTTCATTTCTCTAGGAGGTGGGTCCAAAAGGATCTTGCTGTGATTTATATCATAGAGTGTTCTGCCTATGTTTTCCTCTAAGAGTTTTAGAGTGTCTGTCCTTACATTTAGGTCTTTAATCCATTTTGAGTTTATTTTTTTGTGTGGTGTTAGGGCATATTCTAATTTCATTATTTTACATGTAGCTCTCCAGTTTTTCCAGAACCACTTGTTGAAGAGGCTTTTCTCTCCATTATATATTCTCATCTCCTTTATCAAAAATAAGTTGACCATATGAACGTGGGTTTATCTCTGAGCTTTCTATCCTTTTCCATTGATCTATATTTCTGTTTTTGTGCCAGTACCATAATCTCTTGATTACTGTAGCTTTGTAGTATAGTCTGAAGTCTGGGAGACTGATTCCTCCAGCACCGTTTTTCTTTCTCAAGGTCGCTTTGGCTATTCGGGGTCCTTTGTGTTTCCATACAAATTGTGAAATTTTTCATTTTAGTTCAGTGAAAAATGCCATTGGTCGTTTGATAGGGACTGCTATGAATCTGTAGATTGCTTTGGATACTATAGTCATTTTCACAATGTTGATTCTTCCAGTCCAAGAACATGGTATATCTCTCCATCTGTTTCTATCATCTTTAATTTCTTTCATCAGTGTCTCATAGTTTTCTGCATACAGGTATTTTGTCTCCTTAGATAGGCTTATCCCTAGGTATTTTATTCTTTTTGTTGTAATGGTGAACAGGAATGTTTCCTTAATTTCTCTTTCAGATTTTTCATCATTAGTATATAGGAATGCCAGAGATTTCTGTGCATTAATTTTGTATCCTGCTACTTTACCAAATTCATTGATTAACTCTAGTAGTTTTCTGGTAGCGTCTTTAGGATTCTTTATGTATAGTATTAGGTCATCTGCAAAGAGTGACAGCTTTACTTCTTCTTTTCTGATTTGAATTCATTTATTTCCTTGTCTTCTCTGATTGCTGTGGCTAAAGCTTCCAAAACTATGTTAAATAATAATGGCAAGAGTGGGCAACCTTGTCTTGTTCCTGATCTTAGAGGAAACGGTTTCAGTTTTTCACAATTGACAACAATGTTGGCCGTGGGTTTTTCATATATGGCCTTTATTATTTTGAGGTAAGTTCACTCTATGCCTACTTTCTGGAGAGTTTTTACCATAAATTGGTGTTGAATTTTGTTCAAAGCTTTTTCTGCATCTATTGAAATGATCATATGGTTTTCCTCTTTCAATTTGTTAATACAGTTTATCACATTGATTAATGTGGCTATATTTAAGAATCCTTGCAATCCAGGGATAAACCCCACTTGATCACAGTGTATGATCCTTCTAATGTGTTGTTGGATTCTGTTTGCTAGTATTTTATTGAAGATTTTTGTATCTATGTTCATCAGTGATATTGGCCTGTAGTTTTCTTTCTTTGTGACATCCTTGTCTGGTTTAGGTATCAAGGTGATGGTGGCCTCGTAGAATAAGTTTGGGAGTGTTCCTCCCTCTGCTATATTGTGGAAGAGTATGAGAAGGGTAGGTGTTAGTTCTTCTCTAAATGTTTGATAGAATTCACCTGTGAAGCCATGTGGTCCTGGGCTTTGGTTTGTTGGAAGAATTTTACTCACAGTTTCAATTTCAGTGCTTGTGATTGGGCTGTTTATATTTTTTATGTCTTCTTGGTTCACTCTCAGAAGGTTGTGCATTTCTAAGAATTTGTCCGTTTCCTCCAGGTTTTCCATTTGATTGGCATATATTTGTTTGTAGTAATCTCTCATGATCCTTTGCATTTCTGCAGTGTCAGTTGTTACTTCTCTTTTCTCATTTCTAATTCTATTGATTTGAGTCTTCTCCCTTTTTTTTCTTGATGAGTCTGGCTAATGGTTTATCAATTTCTTTTATTTTCTCAAAGAACCAGCTTTTAATTGTATTGATCTTTGTTGTTGTTTCCTTCCTTTCTTTTTCATTTATTCCTGATCTGATCTTTATGATTGCTTTCCTTCTCCTAACTTTGGGTTTTTTTCTGTTCTTCTTCCTCTAATTTCTTTAGGTGTAAGGTTAGGTTGTTTATGTGAGATGTTTCTTGTTTCTTGAGGCAGGATTGTATTGCTATAAACTTCCCTCTTAGAACTGCTTTTGCTGCATCCCATAGATTTTGGGCCATCATGTTTTCACTGTCTTTTGTTTCCAGGTTTTTTTTGATTTCCTCTTTGATTTCTTCACTGATCTCTTGGTTATTTAGTAGTGTATTGTTTAGCCTCCATGTGTTTGTAATTTTTACAGACTTTTTCTTTTTCCTGTAATAGATATCTATTCTCATAGCATTGTGGTCAGAAAATATGCTTGTTATGATTTTAATTTTCTTAAGTTTACCAAGGCTTGACATGTCACCCAAGATATGGTCTATCCTGGACAATGTCCCATGTGTACTTGAGAAAAAAGTGTATTCTGTTTTTTTTTGGTTGGAATGTCCTATAAATATCAATGAAGTCTATCTTGTTTAATGTATCACTTAAAGCTTGTGTTTCCTTATTTATTTTCATTTTGGATGATCTGTCCATTGGTTAAACTGGGGTGTTAAAATCCCCTACTATAACTGTGTTACTGATGATTTCCCCTTATATGGTTGTTAGCATTTGCCTTATGTATTGAGGTGTTTCTATGTTGGCCGCATAAATATTTACAATTGTTATAACTTCTTCTTGGATTGATCCTTTGATCATTGTGTAGTGTCATTCTTTGTGTCTTGTAATAGTCTTTGTTGTAAAGTCTATTTTGTCTGATATGAGAATTGCTACTCCAGCTTTCTTTTGATTTCTATTTGCATGGAATATCTTTTTCCATCCCTCCACTTTCACTCTGTATGTGTCCTTAGGTCTGAAGTGGGTCTCTTGTAGACAGTATATATATATATATATATATATATATATATATATATATATATATATACCTTCTTTTTGTATCCATTCAGTCAGTCTATGTCTTTGGGTGAAACATTTAATCCATTTACATTTAAGGTAGTTATCGATATGTGTGCTCCTATTACCATTATCTTAATTGTTTTGGGGTTTATTAATGTAAATCTTTTCCTTCTCTTGTGTTTGCTGCCTAGAAACATTCCTTTAGCATTTGTTGTAAAGTTGGTTTGGTGGTGCTGAATTCTTTTAGCTTTTGGTTGTCTGTAAATGTTTTGATTTCTACTCAAATCTGAATGAGATCCTTGCTGGGTAGAGTAATTTTGTACGTTTTTCCCATTCATCAATTTAAATATGTCCTGCCACTGCCTTCTGCCTTGCAGAATTTCTGCTTAAAGTTCAGCTGTTCTTATGGGGATTCCCTTGTATGTTATTTGTTGCTTTTCCCTTGCTGCTTTTAATATTTTTGTTTGTATTCAATTTTCGATAGTTTGATTAATATGTGTCCTGGCATGGTTCTCCTTGGATTTATCTTGTATGGGATTCTTGTGCTTTCTGGACTTTACTGACTATTTTCTTTCCCATGTTAGGGAAGTTTTCAACTATAATCTCTTCAAATATCTTTGCACTCCATTTCTTTTTCTCTTCTTCTGGCACCCCTATAATTCAAATGTTGGTGCATTTACTGTTGTCTCAGTTGTCTCTGAGGCTGTCCTCAATTCTTTTTATTCTGTTTTATTTATTCTGCTCTTTTGTTGTTATTTCCACCATTTTATCTTCCAGGTTACATATCTGTTCTTCTCCCTCAGTTATTCTGCTATTGATTCCTTCTAAATAATTTTTAATTTCATTTATTGTGTTGCTCATCATTGTTTGTTTGTTCTTTAATTCTTCTACATCCTTGTTAAGCACTTCTTGTATTTTCTCAATTCTATTTCCGAGATTTTGGATTGCCTTTTCTATCATTACCCTGAATTCTTTTTCAGGTAGACTGCCTATTTCCTCTTCTTTTTTTTTTTTTTTGTCTGATGGGTTTTTAAATTGCTCCTTCATCTGTTGCATATTTTTGGGTCTTCTTTTTTTTTTTTTTCACTTACTGTTTTTGGGGTCTTCTTTTCACAGGCTGCAGTTTCATAATTCTCGTTGTTTTTGGTGTCTTCCGCCAGTGGCTAAGGTTGGTTCAGTGAGTTGTGTAGCTTCCTTTTGGAGGGGATTGGTGCCTTTTTTCTGGTGGATGAGCCTGGATCTTGTCTTTCTGGTGGGCAGGACCATGTTCGGTGGTGCGTTTTGGGCTGTTTGTTTCCTTATTATGATTTTAGGCAGCCTCTCTGCTAATGGGTTTTAGTGTGTTCCTTTCTTGCTAGTTGTTTGGCATAGCATGTCCAGCACTGTAGCTTTCTCATTGTGAGTGGACCTGGGATTAGCGTTGAGATGGAGATCTCTAGGAAAACTTTCACTGTTTGATATTACGTGGATCTGGGAGGTCTCTGGTGTACCGATGTCCTCAACTCGGTTCTCCCACCTCAGAGGCACTGGCCTGACACCCGGCCAGAGTACCAGGACACTGTCAGCCACACAGCTCAGAAGAAAATGGAGAAAAAAAAAATAAAGATAGAAAGAAAGAAAGAAAAAAGAAAGAAAGAATGAATGAAAGAAAGAAAGAACAAAAGAAAGAAAGAAAAAAAATATAGTTATTAAAATACAATAATAAAATTATTAAAATTAAAAATTAAATTTAAAAAAAAGGTCTTTTACTCAAGCAGCATTTTAAGAAAGGGCTGTGTAAAGCTCCTAGCCTCCAGGTGTCCAAGGTAATAACATCTAGGGAAAACAAACACCTCCTTTGGTACAGTTCTAGAGAAGAGCTTAAGATAGGACAATGCTGCTGAGTGCTGTGTTCATCTATGCAGCTGTGCCTCAGTCATGAATGAAAGCATGGTGACACAGGGAGGAGCAGCATCCGTGCCATCCCAGCCGGATGGATGGAGGGTGGATGCATTTGTTTCTTAATAAAAAGAGTGAACATTTCCAAAGTATATGAGAAGGGATATTGAACAGACAATAACCTCAGAGCTTCACAGGGAGGAATATTTAATTTTCTTACCATACTATCTACAATTTCTATTTTTTAAATTAATTAATTAATTAATTTTTTGGCTTTGTTGGGTCTTCGTTGCTGTGCGCGGGCTTTCTTTAGTTGTGGTGAGCAGGGGCTACTCTTCGTTGCAGTGCATGGGCTTGTCATTGCAGTGGCTTCTCTTGTTGCAGAACACAGGCTCTAGGCATGCAGGCTTCACTAATTGTGGCTCATGTACTCAGTAGTTGTGGCTTGTGAGCTGTAGAGTGCAGGCTTGGTAGTTGTGGCACACAGGCTTAGTTGCTCCACAGCATGTGGGATCTTCCTGGACCAGAGATGGATCCCTTGTCCCCTGCACTGGCAGGCGGATTCTTAACCACTGTGTCACCAGGGAAGTCCCCTATCTACAAGTTCTATAGCACCACTGGCATTATTCACTGTTCTGATGCACTGTACTGTATTAATCATTGCTCTAAAATACAACAAAAATGAACGATTTCCTGTTCCCTGTTTGGTAAATTGCTTTTTCCTTCAAAACTCTAGTGTGTTTTAATTGAGCAGGCCTAGAAAAAGTGGACTCTGGGAACTCTTTCTTAGATCCTTTTTGTTTTCCTTTAATATTGCTTTACCATTTTCTTCCTTTTTCTCTCTCCATCAGTCAGTAAGGCTGGAGTAAGAAGTCTGGTCTGGAGTAATGGTTCACATGGAAGGTCTCCTGCAACAAGAGGTTTGGGGCTGGGGCAGACAGGCAGAAGTCTCAAAGAAGGAAAATGTGGACAGAGTGACTGAGGCCAGCTCTGCTTAGGCTTAAAGAGAAATCTCTTTTTGGTTTCTTTTCTGAGCTAATCTCGTTATCAGAGTGGTAAGATCCAAGAACCAAGATCAGACAGATGGAGGCAGGCACAGGGGAAAGAAGCCCAGGAAATAATCCGAACAACAGCTAAAAAATGTGAAATGAGTTGCAGAAGTTCATGCTATGCAATGAGATAAAATACTGACTGCGTAGGCTTTTGGACACAGCCCTGGTTAGTGATAAAGTCATTCCTTTGTGTTTATATTCTCCTACCACTCTTGTAATAAGAACAGGGCTGGTTGAGGATTCTGAGATCTTATCATATTTGTACCTTCTTTCTTGACAGAAGGATTAGCCATAGTATTTACCCTCTATGTGGTTTCACAAAGGGGAAAAAAAAAAGATCTCCATGGAAAGAGCTAGAATATATGGCAAAGGTAATGAGATTTGGTTTCTGCATCATTATGTTCCATGAGTGTTATTAATAAAACAGATATTCCTAAATTCATTCTCCACTTGCAGCAGGGAGATACCTAATCATGGAAATTAAGTGCTTTTTAAGTCTTGAGTATTTTCATGCACTCTGCAGTAATTAAGTCACAGAGAATGGTAATGAAAAACTGAAGTACAATTCAAATCCCTAATAACCAGACAAGCCATCAACATTATTGCCATTATAATCAGGGTAAGGGATGATGTGTTTTAAAAGCTTGGTATTATTTGAAAACAAATGATCAAAATCATGTACTTGAAAAAAGAAACCACAGTATGCTATTTAAGTTGAAAGGAAGGAAGGAAGGAAGAAAGGAATGAAGGAAGGAGGAAAAAAAACCTCTTAATTATAAAGAGTTTTTTTTAATCATAGAAAACTCAGGGTATACATTAACTATTCAATTTGTTTTGTGGCTTCTTGAACAATTTAAAAAGGAGCACTTTTCAAAGTGAGAAATAAATTATGGGTAATTAAAAATAAAATATAAGGGACGTTTTCAGATATTTTTGTTAGATTTTAAAAGAATTCTATTTACATACTATTATATAATTTAATCCTCTGCACTTATATTACATTCCATTTTAACAAACTGGGCAAACGATATAATTGTTACTGGTAATTAACATACATATCCCATTTATATTTTCATTTGTACTACTTTCATAGAGTTAAGCAGTATTTCTGTAATTCCTATTTTACTTATGAGTGATTCAGGAAATATTTACTTTGCCTAAATAGGAATAGCATCATTATAAATATTTGTTAGTCATTGAATCACCATTTTCATCTTTATTTCATGAAAGTCTTGTTAGTAGAAATATATCAACACTTAAACACTAATTACTCATTAGTGTTACAAATACTTTTCTAGTATAGTGTGTATAGCTGCATAATGAGATAGATTTGACAATAGTATTTCCTAACACTTCTTTAACACTTTTTTTGTGACAGTCATTATTCTAAATATTTTACATGTCTGAGCACATTTAATCCTCATGGAAACCTAAGGAAGTAGTTATTTTTATCCACTTTTGGCTATGAAGATGCTGAGCATGAAAAGGTTAAGTACTGGCTGAAGGTCATGCAACTGAATAAAATCCCACAGTTTTCTTTGATATGCTGTATTTTCTAAAGCTGTTTGAACATGTATTACAAGGACGCTTGAGTCTGTGACATGTAACTGCAATTCTTTATGACAATCTTTGTAACTAATGTATGTTAAGCAATTGTGACATAAAACATACTAGTATTGCTTTAGAAAGAATAACTTCCTAAAATTGAGAAAAATGAGGAATAAAAAATATTTTCAAAATGTATACATAAATTATTTTGTCAAGCTTAGAATTGAAATAACACCATTTAGTTGAGAACTCACAATCATTCAACAGAAGTCTATTAGGCATCTCTCTTGCTGATTTTTGGATAAAGCCTACATATGAAGTTGCAGTGTATTATTTTCAACAGAGACAATTCCCCTTAGAGATGGAAAAATTAAGTTTAATTCTTTTTCTGTTTTGTCTCTCACAGTTCCTTTTTATTTATGCAGTTTTTTTTCCTGTTATGAATGCTTTTTTTGTGATATAACTCAAGTAATAAAAAAGTTATTTGATTATTTATTAAAATTCTCCATCCCATTGGAGTAGTAAAGATGGAACCAGTATAAGGATAGGGCTTATCCCACCCTCCTTATTCAGCTCTGCTACAGACAAGGAAGCAAGCAGTCAGGGTCAGAAATCAAGTGGCTGATTCGTTTTCTTTCCTTACCTTATAATTCTACTGTTTTTCTCCATTCTTGGCATCAGAGGTGTCTGTCCCCATAAAGGTCTGTATACAGGGAGTGAGAGGAGGGGCCAATGTCCTACTCCTTTGGGCCTGAAAATAGTTGGAAGCTGACCCCTTTTCTCCCGTGGACCCTTTCTTGTCTTCCACTCCTCACCCTCCAAGTGAGAGATGATTCCTTCTCTGGCTCCTCATTGGTTTTTTTTCTCAGTCTCTGAGCATCTGGCAGCATTTCTGGTTTGTTTTTACTCAAACCTGTTTGCCCCTTCAGGCAGCCCTCTTGAAGGAGCACACACTCACACACACAAACACGCACACACATACACACACACAAACACACACTCCTTCAGTATTGATAAACTGGGAGTGGACTTCCCTAATCAGCCACTACTCCTTTGGTCCATCCGTCAACAGCTCTCCTGCCTGTCTCTCACCCTTTAGATTTTTTTAGGTGGAGGTTAACCTCAGTTGATCCTGTCCACCAATTATAAAGAAACACTTCTCAAGGTCCCTGAGTTGTTCTATTGAGATACTCTTTTTAAGTTCAAGATACGGGAGGGTACGTCCACTCCTTCCCTTTTCTTCTCTCCAAAGTAGCATATTAAAATATATATCTTTGAGGTTTCAGTGGTCTTGGGGCAAAAAAATGGCCATGCAGTTCTTCTTTCTGCATTGGGCAGAACTTTTCAAAGAAAACTTCTCTCAAAATCTAATTCTCTCAAATAGAATAGGGGGAAATTATCATCAGGTTTTGGCCACCAGCTTTGTAAATTCTGTATAATGTCTAGGAAGTCCTTTGGAAAGTGATATTGCCTCTTGGTATTTCAACAAAGTATTTCAGGATCATAATACATGCCACATATATATGTATATATAATTTTGGTGGCCAAATATCCTGCAGCCCTGGTCTGGTCAGGATTTTAACTAAGCCTCGGATCAATCACATTAGTGTAGATATGGCTGAGCACAAGCCCCTCCTCCCCAATTCAACTTTATATACTGGTCTCAAGTGCCTCTAGGGCACACACCTTGGCAGGCAACAGCACCTCACATAATCAGCATCTGTCTTACTGAGAAATGCAACAATGCAGCAAATATAGCAATAGTATTAGTTAGCTTTAAGGTAAGTTTATCTTACATGGATAAGGAGGTAAAAAGAGTGGATGAAAAAAATCCAACATTCAACTCTGATAATATCTTCTGAAATGTAACCATGCTGACTAGGTATATAGATAGAAACAAGCAAAACAGAGTTTCTCTTCCTAAAATAGCATTGCTGTGTGTATACGTATATGTGTACACATACATGCATGCATTCCTAAAAACAAGAAAATAGAAGACTCTTAGTCAAACACATATGATGTTAACCAAAATTTTCAGCTCCTTTTTCTTTAGAGGACTAGAATCCCAGCTCAAGCTAGCTCACTTGCAAGGAACAAAAATAATTTATTTTTGAGCAGTCAAGGTGTAGCTCTTCACACCCGCTTAGAAGCAGCAGCTCAACTGCTATAATTGGGACCCTTCTGCTCTCCCTGACCATTGATCAGCCTTTTTTGCCTCTACATTTCCTTGTAATTTGGTCTCCTTATCTTCTCCATATGGACATCCTCTCTGAAACACAAAAATCTTACATGGGCTGGAGATGTTCCAATAGTGTAGAGTAGGGGAGGGGTTTGCTAAGGAAAGTGGAGGCAGTATGCATGATTTGCTAGGGCTGCCATAACAGAGTACCACCAGCAGGGTGGCTTAAACAGCCAAAGTTTATCATTGCACCGTTTCAGCAGCCAGAAGTCTGAAATCAAGATGTCATCAGAATTGATACCTTCTGAGGGCTCTGATGGAAAGATCTGTTCCAGGTGTCATTCCTTGGCTTATAGGATGGTCACTTCCTCCTTGTGTCTCTTCCCATTGTCTGTCTTCTATGTGCGTCTGTCTCTGTGTTCAACTTTTCCCTTTTTATTTTATTATTTTTTATTTTTTTATTTTTTTTTGTTTTTGCGTACACGGGCCTCTCACTGTTGCGGCCTTTCCCGTTGCAGAGCACAGGCTCCGGACACGCAGGCTCAGCGGCCATGGCTCACGGGCCCAGCTGCTCTGTGGCATGTGGGATCTTCCTGGACTGGGGCACGAACCCGTGTCCCCTGCATCAGCAGGTGGACTCTCAACCACTGCGCCACCAGGGAAGCCCAACTTTTCCCTTTTTATAAGGACACGAGTCATATGGATTAGGGCTCACCCTAATAAACTTATTTTAACTTGATTATCTATATAAAGATCCTAACTTGAAATAAGGTCACATTCTGAGGCACCAGGGGTTAGGACTACAACATATCTTATTTTTAGGGGGACACAATTCAACCCATAACACACTGTCCCTTTAAAAATGGAGAGGACATCAGAATTAACCCTGAGAAGACAAAATTTTTTTTGAATGACTTAAATAACAGATGTTTATTTTCTGAAGTCTGCAAGTCCAAGATCAAGGTATGGGCAGCACTGTTTTTGAGAAGACACATTTTAACTACCATATTCCACTAGACACATGTACACATATTTACTACATGGCAAATATGCAAATAAAAGCAATTAGGGAAGGTGTCATCATCCTCCTTCTTTCTCTTTCTCTCCTCAAATATGTAGACAAACTTAGATTTCCCTTATATTTGAACTTATAAAATACATATATCTAAACTCCTTATATTTTTGTATATCTAGATTGTTTTCACTCATAAGAAATCCTACTACTTGATGATGTTCTGTGCATGTGTCTCCAGATAATTTTGTTTCAGTTGACCTTAAATGTTCTCTTTTAGTCTTTTAGAAGAAGAAATATATCTAAAAGTAATGGTTCATTGTAATTATTTATATGATAAAATGATCTTATAGCATCCATTCTAGTCAAAAAAATAACTTATAAATAGAAGAGCAATATGTATTTCTTTCCTATATCCATCTAAACATTTATTCAAGAGTTTTTAATTCAGAGAGACATCAATATCTCAGTCGAAAAGTATAATTACTTCAATACAATCAAAGTGATTTTTTTCACAGAAATCTCACCACATATATTAGTTAGGTTGGTACATGGTCTTCTTTCTTGCTACCTCCTTAACAGTAAAGTCCAGATCTTCTTTATCAACCATAACACATTGACTTTTGCTTTGCCCTTAATATAATTAATGGAATAAATGACAATTATTCATGAAGTAAAACAAAACAGCATCCTTACTTTATTTTCCCTAAAAGGAAAAGACAGAAGGCCATTAAGAGATGATTTAGAAACACACACACACACACATAGACACACACACACACATAGACACACAGTGTTTAGAATCTATTTTCCATTCAAATAAATTACCATTTATTCTGAGATTCTGTTGGATCTTGTTTTTAGCTCCATTGAGGTATAATTGACAAAACTGTAGGATATTGTTGTACATTGTGGTGATTTTATATATATATATATATATATATATATATATATATATATATATAATCAAACATATATCAAGTATACTCATATTTATATAAAATATTCCCACTATCTAGTTAGCTAACACATCTTTTTTGTTCACTTGTTTATTTATTTACTTATTTATTTATTATTTTTTTAGTAAGAAATTCTAACAATATGGGTTGGCTTAAAACTTAACCATTTTAGGATAAGTATATAATATAATAAATATAATATGAAGTGATTTGTTTTAATTTAGTAGTTGTATATTCACAGATTTGTTGTTGTTGTTGTAAACTGTCTTTCCGAATAATACTCTTCGGAACAAAGTTCCTTCTGGAGCTGGTATAAATTATTTGGTGCCAAAAGATATGTCCCCACAGCATCCTGTGATGGCCACCTTACTTCCAGATGTTCACATCATCCCTCCTCACACAAAACTATCCCTGGAAAAGAGCCATGCCAGAGATTTGAAAACCAAATATGCAGGCTCTAGTACTCTCTACCGATGGACTAACACACATTGGAATGAATGCTCTAAAATTATCTTTCTATGCCAAGATTCTATTATCCTCCTTCATTTAACTTCATAGTTTAAGGCTACATTATGTCTACAGTGTTTTTCTCTCACAATTAGCACTATCATCTTATTTGGAATTAGTTATTGGTAGCCTCAAAATATCTGATGCTATTATTTAGCAGTTTAAATGGATCTAGACTTTCATTTTCTGGAATCAGTTTTATTATTTTGACCTGGAAGCATATTACATTGTATGAAATATTAAAAAAAACATAACCCATTTCTTTGGCGAGGACATAATTAAATATATGACATTAAGTCTGTTCCTTAAACATTTTATTAAACCACTAAAAGCTTTAAAAACATAGGAACCTAGAATTCTCAGAGATCTGAGTACCAGATTCCAAACATATTGTTTTCCTGGACGTCTCCTTTTGGAATACAGCTAATGGTTTATAGGCAATATTTCCCTTCTGTAAGATGGGAATTATAATAACTGTTTACATTGTGATGGGAGGAATTGTATACAATGTCAGAAAGATACCTGTTTCATAATAGTTTCCTAAATATTCATTTTCTTTCTTTTCATTTGTAATAATAGAAAAAAGGAAAAATCCTAAAAGAAAAATCATCTAATAATGGGAAAACTCATTAGAAGTGCTTGCATAGACTTCTATTTACTCTGTCACTTGGTAAATAATGCTTTGATATTTAATCACAACCACAAAGTCTTACACCACTCACAGATATGAAAGAATGGAAAATGAATAAAATGTAGAAAAGAGGAACTAACACTCTCAATTAATTCCACTGTATGTTGAAATAACTTGAATTTGGAAGAAATATGTACAGTATATCATAAAATATAGTTTTGTTATTGTTCTATTCATATTAATTACTGATTAAGTATATGGCTTTGATCTGAGTATCAATGACATTACCAGTTTATCATAGTGGTATCAGCATAGATTATTGACCAATTATTTGATACAGTTCATGTATATGTACTTGATCTTTGGATTTACCATTTAGTATTCACAATCTGTGAAACTGTTGATGGAAAAATTATAAAACTTATCTATATATGCTAACAAACTTAAAGAAATTTTAGAAAGTTTGAAGAAAAAACTAACACATATTATTTTAAAGAAATGTTTTAATACTTTCTAAAGCATGGAATATAAATAACAACTCATTGTATTACTATATAATATTCACTGAGCTTATAGTACTAAATATATAATCATATTAAACACATTGTTTTCATACAAATAGATCGTTCCCAGCTGCTTAATAATATGAACTTGTATAAAAGAATAAATATTTATTTTAAAATATTTTCCCCTGAACTACTAATTTTTGGGGAAACTCTTGTAGAACACAATATTAGGAAACGTCTATGCAAAATGTTCCTCACAGTGAGAATAAAACATGCAGATGTATCTTGACAAATATAATATTAAAGGTATAAAATGACTTAAAACATTTATTTTTGTATTTATTAGAGGAAGAAATGATTAGAACAAAAATCATATTCTTTCCCCCTAATAATAAATTAATTTGATAACTGAAATTTTCAGGCAAGTAATTTTCCTCCCATTTAACATAAATGAGATTTTGTCAATCTCTCATTATCCTAAAAGTGAGAAAGAAACCCAAAACTGATAAGAATTTCTAAAAAGTAGAAATTAATTTGATTTCTCTGCTAGTAAAGATGGAGGTAATCAAAACTGTAAAAATATGTGATATCACTTTTTCAAACTTAAGCAATATCTTTGAAACACAAGTACTGTAATTGATGAATAAAGAAGAGTGATTAAAATATAGCATATATTAGATAGCTGGGTCCATACCAACTACTATAATTGACTACCTAAGCTTAAAAAGTAGAAAATTAGTATGATTAAATTGTTAAAAATCCATTTCTATGTATAGACATATTTTTAATAATAGATTCTCTAAATATCTTACTCCTCTGGTTTTAGCTCAAACAATGATTAATTATTTGTATGAGTTGCTGTTTGCAGCTCAACCCTTATGAAGATTTCATGATAAATCATCAGATTGGTCTAAATTAATGGCTTGTATAAAGAAGTGTTTTGTTTCTGAATGACACCAAGGTACATTTAATTAAGATGGGGAACAAAATTGGACGTAACACCCATCCCTGGAGAATCCTTTTTATGTTTCTTTCATCCAAAGATAAATTCTCTCTTTCGTTTATTTTTCTTAAGCCAGTTTCATAATCATGTCAAAATATGTTTCATAACCTTGTGATTTTTCTGTAAAAAACACTTGGGTGTGAACACCTTGCACATATGCACATACACACACACTGACCCTCCTTTGTTTACACTTTTTGCTCTCTTTAAAAAAATATATAAATATACACAGACAGACTAGCATGAGTTTTCCATGACTATCTGCCAATGATTAATATTTGCTTAAGTATTGTTTTTTTTTTTTTTCAATTCATTACTGGAGTTTCAATGGGGCTTCTTGGTAGGAGCTCAAGAGCTATCTCATAGCAGTTTCTACTAATTAATATATATATATATATATATATATATATATATATATATATATATATATATATATATGGATTCTGTCTGAGTCTGTTCAGGCTGCTATAACAAAATATCACAGACTTGGTAGTTTACAAACAAGCAAAATTTAGTTCTGGAGGCTGGAAATCTGGGGACAGGGTGCCAATATTGTCAGATGAGGGTTAGGGAACTCTGGTGGAACCCTGTTATATGAGCACAAATCCCATTTATGAGGGCTCCACCCTCATGAACTAATCAACTCCCCAAAATCTCACCTCTTAACACCGTAACTGTGGGCATTAGGATACCAACATGTGAATTTTGAGGGAACACAAACATTCAGACAACAGAAGATACATGGATAGAGAAAGACTGCTGGTTTTTTACATAAATGACAAGTATGGGAAGAAGGGCATCAGGAAAACTTTCCATGGGAACTGACTCTTGAATGGCATGTTTAAGGAAGTGTAGGGTTTCACCAGATAAATAAGGGCAGTGGGTCCAGGTGGAAAGAACAATAAGAATAATGTTATGGAACCAAAGGCATGTTCAGGAGAATGCATTTAATTTAATTGACTAGAATATAAGGTGCACTTGTGATATGTAACTGGAAATGTAGGCTAGATAATAAACTTATTCAAATGCCATCTTTACTTGGGTTATTCAAACTTTTAAAAATGAGAATTGCCCTTTACCTTGTAATGCAGAACATGTATAAATATAGCTATCGTTTTAGAGACAAGCAGCCCTTGATTTGCATGGTTCTTGTTTGAGTTTTTGTTTTTTGTTTTTGTTTTTTTTTAACATCCTTGATGGCATATAATTGCTTTACAGTGATGAGTTACTTTCTGTTGTACCACAAAGTGAATCAGATATATGTAAACATACAGCCCCTTATCCCCTCCCTCTTGTGCCTCCCTCCCATCCTACCTACCCCACCCCTCTAGGTGGTCACAAAACACTGAACTGATCTCCCTATGCTATGTGGCTTCTTCCCACTAGCGATCTATTTTACATTTGGTAGTGTATATATGTCAGTGTACTCTCTCACTTTGTCCAAGCTTACCCTTGCCCCTCCCTGTGTACTCAAGTGGATTCTCTATGTCTGTGTCTTTACACATGACCTGCCCCTAGGTTCATCAGAAGCACATTTTTTTTTTTAGATTCCATATGTATGTGTTAGCATATGGTATTTGTTTTACTCTTACTTCACTCTTTATGACAGATTCTAGGCCTATCCACCTCACTACAAATAACTCAATTTCATTTCTTTTTCTGGCTGAGTAATATTCCATTGTATATATGTGGCACATCTTCTTCCTCCATTCATCTGTGGATGAACACTTAGATTGATTCCATGTCCTGATTATTGTAAATAGTGCTGCAATGAACATTGTGGTACATGTCTCTTTTTGAATTATGGTTTTCTCAGGATATATGCCCAGGAGTGGGATTGCTGGGTCATATGGTAGTTCTATTTTTAGTTTTTTAAGGAACATCCATACTGTTCGCCATAGTGGCTGTATCAATTTACATTCCCACCAAAAGTGCAATAGGGTTCCCTTTTCTCCACACCATCTCCAGCATTTATTGTTTGTAGATTTATTCATGATGGCCATTCTTCCTGGTGTAAGGTGATAGCTCACTGTAGTTTTGATTTGCATTTCTCTGATGATTAGTGATGTTGAACATCCTCCCATGTGTTTGTTGGCAATCTGTATAACTTTTGCCAAAATGTCTATTTAGACCTTCCACCCATTTTTGAATTGGGTTCTTTGATTTTTGATATTGAGCTGCATGAGCTGCTTGTATGTTTTTGAGATTAATCCAATGTCAGTTGCTTCATCTGCAAATGTTTTCTCCCATTCTGAGGGCTGTCCTTTCGTCTTGTTTAAGGTTTCCTTTGCTGTGCAAAAGCTTTTAAGTTTCATTAGGTCCTATTTGTTTATTTTTGTTTTTATTTCCATTTCTCTAGGAGGTGGGTCAAAAAGGATCTTGCTGTGATTTATGTCATAGAGTGTTCTGTCTTGTTTTTCTCTAAGAGTTTTATAGTGTCTGGCCTTGCATTTAGGTCTCTAAGCCATTTTGAGTTTATTTTTGGATATGGTATTAAGAAGTGTTCTAATTTCATTCTTTTACATGTAGCTGTCTAGTTTTCCCAGCACCAATTACTGAGGAGGCTGTCTATTTTCCATTGTATACCCTTGCCTCCTTTATTAAAGGTAAGGTAACCATATGTGTCTGGGTTTATCCCTGAGCTTTCTATCCTGTTCCACTGATCTATATTTCTGTTTTTGTGCCAGTGCCATACTGTGATGATTACTGTAGCTTTGTAGTATAGTATGAAGTCAGAGATCCTGATTCTTCTGTCTCCATTTTTCTTTATTAAGATTGTTTTGTCTATTCGGGGTGGTTTGTGTTTCCATACAAATTGTGAAATTTTTCATTCTACTTCTGTGAAAAATGCCATTGGTGGTTTGTTAGGGACTGCATTGATTCTGTAGATTGCTTTGGGTAGTACAGTCATTTACACAATGTTGATTCTTCTAATCCAGAACATAGTATATCTCTCCATCTGTCTGTATCATCTTTAATTTCTTTCATCAGTCTCTTAAAGTTTTCTGCATACAGGTCTTTTTTCTCCTTACATAGGTTTATTCCTAGGTATTATTTTATTTTTCTTGCAATGGTAAATGGGAGTGTTTCTTTAATTTCTCTTTCAGAGTTTTCATCCTTAGTGTATAGGTATGCAAGAGATTTCTGTGCATTAATTTTGTATCCTGCAACTTTATGAAATTGATTGATTAGCTCTAGTAGTTTTCTGGTAGCAACTTTAGGGTTCTCTATATATAGTATCATGTCATCTGCAAACAGTGACAGTTTTAGTTCTTCTTTTCCAATTTGGATTCCATTTACTTCTTTTTCTTGTCTGATTGCCATAGCTAAAACTTCCAAAACTATATTGAATAATAGTGGTGAGAGTGGGCAACCTTGTCTTGTTCTTAGCTTAGTAGAAAAGGTTTCAGGTTTTCAGCATTAAGAACGATGTTTGCTGTGAGTTTTTCATATACAACCTTTATTTTCTTGAGGTAGGTTCCATCTATGCCCACTTTCCTGAGAGGGTTTATCATAAATAGGTGCTGAAATTTGTCAAAAGCTTTTTCTTCAACTATTGAAATTATCATATGATTTTTATCCTTCAGTTTGTTAATATGGTGTATCACATTGATTGATTTTCATATGCTGAAGAATCCTTGCATTCCTGGGATAAACCTCAATTGATCATGGTGTCCGATCCTTTTAATGTTCTGTTAGATTCTGTTTGCAAGTATTCTGTTGAGGATTTTTGCATCTATGTTAATCAGTGATAATAGCTGGTAGTTTTCTTTCTTTGTGATATCTTTGTCTGGTTTTGGTATCAGAGTAGTGGTGGCCTTGTAGAATGAGTTTGGGAATGTTCCTCCCTCTGCTGTATTTTGGAAGAGTTTGAGAATGATAGTGTTAGCTCTTCTCTAAATATTCGATAGAATTCTCCTGTGAAGGCTTGTGGTCTTGAGCTTTTGTTTGTTGGAAGATTTTTAATCATAGTCTCAATTTCAGTGCCTGTGATTGGTCTCTTCATATTTTCTGTTTCTTCCTGGTTCAGCCTTGGAAGGTTGTGCTTTTCTAAGAATTTGTCCATTTTTTCCAGGTGGTCCTTTTTATTGGCATATAGTTTCTTATAGTAATCTCTCATGATCCTTTGTATTTCTGCAGTGTCAGTTGTTACTTCTCCTTTTCATTTTTAATTCTGTTTATTTGAATCTTCTCCCTTTTTTTCTTCATGAGTCTGGCTAATGGTTTATCAATTTTGCTTATCTTCTCAAAGAACCAGTTTTTAGTTTTATTGATCTTTGCTATTGTGTCCTTCATTTCTTTTTCACTTTTATCTGATCTGAACTTTATGATTTCTTTCCTTCTGCTAACTTTGGGGTTTTTGTTCTTGTTTCTCTAATTGCTTTAGTTTTAAGGATAGGTTGCTTATTTGAGATTTTTCTTGTTTCTTGAGGTAGGATTATATTGCTATAAACTTCCCTCTTAGGACTGCTTTTGCCACATCCCATAGGTTCTGTGTCATCGTGTTTTCATTGTCATTTGTCTCTTGGTATTTTTGATATCCTCTTTGATTTCTTCAGTGATCTCTTGGTTGTTTAGTAGCATATTGTTTAGCCTCTATGTTTTTATATTTTTTTACTTTTTTTTCCTGTAATTGATATCTAGTCTCATAGTGCTCTGATTGGAAAAGATACTTGGTTCAATTTCAATTTCCTTAAATTTACTGAGGCTTTATTTGTGATCCAAGATATGATCTATCCTGGAGAATGTTCCATGAGCACTTGAGAACAATGTGTATTTTCTTATGTTTGGTTGGAATATCCTATAAATATCAATTAAGTCCATCTTGTTTAATGTGTCATTTAAAGCTTGTGTATCATTACTTATTTTAATTTTGAATGAATTGTTCATTGGTGAAGGTAGGGTGTTAAAATCCCATACTATGATTGTCTTACTGTCAATTTCCCCTTTTATGGCTGTTAGCCTTTGCCTTATGTATTGAGGTGCTCCTATGTTGGGTGCATAAATATTTACAATGTTTATATTTTGTTTTTGGATTGATCCATTGATTATTATGTAGTGTACATCTTTGTGTCTTGTAATAGTCTTTATTTTAAAGTCTATTTTGTCTGACATGAGAATTGCCACTCCAGCTTTCTTTTGAGTTCCATTTGCATGGAATATCTTTTTCCATCCCCTCACTTTCAGTCTGTATGTGTCCCTAGGTCTGAAGTGGGTCTTGTTTTTGCATGCATTCAGCCAGTCTGTATCTTTTGGTTGGAGCATTTAATCCATTTTCATTTAAGGTAATAATTGATATGTATGTTTCTCTTACCATTTTCTTAAATGTTTTGGGTTTGTTTTTGTAGGTCTTTTCTTTCTCTTATGTTTCCTGCCTAGAGAAGTTCCTTTAGCATATGTTGTAAGGCTGGTTGGTGGTGCTGAATTCTCTTAGCTTTTGCTTATCTGTAAAGATTTTAACTTCTCTGTCGACTCTGAATGAGATCCATGCTGGTAGAATTATCTTGGTTGTAGGTTTTTCCCTTTCATCAGTTTAAATATGTCCTGCCACTCCTTTCTGGCTTACAGAGTTTCCACTGCAAAATCAGCTTGTAACTTTATGGGATTCCCTTGTGTTTTATTTGTTGTTTTTCCCTTGCTAGTTTTAATATTTTTTTCTTTGTGTTTAATTTTTCATAGTTTGATTAATGCGTCTTGGCATGTTTCTCCTTTGATTTTCTTGAATGGGATTCTCTGCCCTTTCTGGGCTTGATTGACTATTTCTTTTCCCATATTAGGGAAGTTTTCAACTATAATCTCTTCAAATACTTTCTCCAATCCTTTCTTTTTCTCTCTCTTCTTCTGTGACCTCTGTAATTTGAATGTTGGTGCATTTAATGTTGTCTCATAGGTCTCTATGAGAACAACCTATTGAGGCTGTCCTCATTTCTTTTCATTCTTTTTTCTTCATTCTGCTCTGTGGTAGTTATTTCTACTATGTTGTCTTCCAGGTCAGTTATCCATTCTTCTGCCTCAGTTATTCTGCTATTGATTCCTTCTAGAGAATTTTTAATTTCATTTATTGCATTGTTCATCATTGTTTGTTTGCTCTTTAGTTCTTCTAGGTCCTGCTTAAAGGTCTTTTTAAATATTTTGTCCCTTCCATTTTCAAGATTTTGGATCATCTTTACTATCATTACTCTGAATTCTTTTTCAGGTAGACTGCCTATTTCCTCTTCATTCATTTGGTCTGGTGCGTTTTTACCTTGCTCCTTCATCTGTTGCATATTTTTCTGTCTTCTCATTTTTTTTTAACTTACTATGTTTGGTGTCTCCTTTTCACAGGCTGCAGGTTTGTATTTTCCATTATTTTTGATGTCTGCCCCCCTTGAGTGAGGTTGGTTCTGTTGCTTGTGTAGGCTTCCTGTGGATGGGACTGGTGCCTGTGTCCTGGTTAGTGGGACTGGATCTTTTCTTTCTTGTGGGCAGGCTGCATCTGGTGGTGTTTTTTGATGTGTCTGTGAACTTAGCATGATTTTAGGCAGCCTCTCTGCTAATGAGTGGGGTTGTGTCCCTGTCTTGCTAGTTGTTTGGCATGGGTGACCAGACGTGGAGTTTGTTAGCCACTGGGTGGAGCTGTGTCTTTAGTGTTAAGACAGATATCTCTAAGATAGCTCTCTCCAATTGATATTACTTGAGGTCAGGAGGTCTCCAGTGGTTCAGTGTCCTGCACTTGGCTTTCCTAACTCAGAGTCTCAGTCCTGACACCCGGCCAGAGCACCAAGACCACTTGTCAGCCACATGGCTCAGGCAATATCTCTCCAACCCAGGTAGTGCACCAGGAGGTGAGAAAGGCTGCATGCATCTGCATGGTTCTTATTGTTCTGTAGGTAAGATATCTGACACAGGTCTCATGAGGCTAATATCTGACCAAGTTGCTTGGTGTTGGCAGCACTACATTTCTTTTTGGAAGCTATAAGAGGGCAATCTCTTTTCTTGCCTTTTCCAGTTTCTGGAAACCAACTATACTCCTTTGTTTAGGCACCTACTTCCATCTTCAAAGCCATCAATGTGGACCAAGTCCTCACTCTACCATTTTTCTGGTTGTGCTACAACAGGAAAATTGAGAAAGGTTTATGCTGTTGAGACTCACATGGTTAGATTGAGCCCATCTGGATAATATTTTCCCTATCTCAAGTTTCTTAACTTTAAAGATATCTGTAAAATTCTTTTTGTCTTGTAAAATAATCTATTTATAAATTGTGGGAATGAGGATATGGACATCATGGCAACATTTATCCATCCAGTACAGTTGCCTTTTGTTCCCCTAAAATTTACCTGTCCACATGCAAAATTTATTCATTGAACCCTTAATTCCCCAAAGTCTAACTCATGAAGTATCAACCAAGTATCTAAACTCTCATCCAAATCCCAAATATCATTAGTTCAAAGTCCCAAATGTCATCATCAAATGATCTAATTTAGGTATGCATAAGGCTCTGAGTATGAACTATCCTTGGGCACACAAAATTCCTTTCTATTTGTGGATCTGTGAAATTAAAATCACATTAACTGCTTCTGAAATAAAATGTTGGACAGGCATAGGAAAATATTTATATACATTCCAGTTTAGAAAAAAGGAGAAAACTAAAGAAAAAAAGGAGATACTTGTCCTAACAATTTCTAAATCCAGCTGAGGAAACTCTATTAGGTTTCAAGGCCTGTGAATAATTTTCTATGCTTTTCAGCCCTTCTTTTCAAGCTCATGGATTTCTACTCTGAATTATCCTTTTCATGAAATATGACAGGACTTTGCAGCTGAGTAGTTTTACTAGCTTGTTTCCTGCCAGTAGAATTTTAAGGATCCAATAGACTTCTTTCATTTCATACTTTATACCTTTTAGTCCAAACTGGCAGTGTTTCTTGTAGTATAAAATTCACAAGAACTTTGTGGATCTACTATGTATGTCATAGAGATTCATTCCATTACACAAGAGACTCTTGCACAGATACTTCTTAGATAGTTCTCTATTTTTGGCTTCCCTTAGATAATTGAGGAATAGTACCCTTAAACTTCCAAGATGTTCTCTGGTGTGATTGAGGGAATCTGAGAGGCACACTTCCAAGATGTTCTCTGGTGTGATTGAGGGGACCTGATAGGCACACTCAACCTATTCAAAGAGTCCTATGTGTGACTGAGTATTGTGATATTTTAATCTTCTGGGAATACTAGCAAAAGTTTGTTAGAGACACACCCTCAGCTTTTTCTTTAGATCATATATTCCTGACAATGAATTCCTTAATTTTAAGCCTTTTTTTTTTTGACAATTTAGATAGGCTGAAGATTTCCCAAATCATCACCTCTTGGTTCCTTTTTGTTTAACTATTCTTCTCCCAATTTATATCCTTCCTCTTGCATTTTATTATAAGCAGCCAACAGAAACCAGGGTGCTTCTTTATCCCTTTGCTTGAAAATCTCTTCAGCTAAATATTACTTATAATTTTTATTTATCACTTATAAGCTTTGCTTTCCACATAACTGCAGGAAGATAATTCTGCTAAGACTTCTGTCACTATACAAGAAGGAGAACCTTTCCTCCATTGGTCAGTAATGTGTTACTTATTTCCTTTTGAACCCTCACCAACTTAACTTGTTATGTTCATATTTCTACTAATAGTCTGTTTGTGATGATTTAGGCATTCTTTAAGACAATCTATATTTTCTCTACTATGCTTTCCACTTCTTCTGAGTCTTCCCTGGCAGAGTCACTAATACCTATACTTCTACTAACAGCATGTTTAAGGCAATCTAAGCTTTTGTGAACATGCTCCTGAAAATACATCAGCCTCACTCTGCTCAATTCCAAGACATTTGGACATATTTGTAGATATTTGTTACAGCAGTGTCTCACTCTCAGGTATTGAAATCTATCTTAATTTTCTATTTTTTGCTATAACAAATTCCCACATATGGAATAGCTTTAAAAAACACAAACATATTATCTTATAGTGAGCAGCACTTTCTTCCTCTCAATGCTCCCTAAATAGAGTGAAGGCTGTCTTTGTTCCTTTAAGTTTCAGCTAATGCTCACTTCCTCTAAGGAACAGAATCAGTAGTGATTTTTCTTTTCAGAATTCAGTTTTGCTCATAGACTATAGTATTCAGCACTATGTATTCTGTATTGTGCTGTGTCATTATTTATCTTCATAATACATGTGAAGTTATCTTAAGAATACAATTAGATATCTGAGGACAAGAACTTCTGGCACTCCTAGTATTTATTATAGTGTTTTTATGTGATAGCCCTATGATTCCATTTTTGAATGATAATGCGAAGCATGACAGATAATAGGAGAATTAAAGAAGGGAAGTTTTTTTTTATGTAGTGAAACATTACAAAGCCAAAATACTTCAATAACATTGGGACATATTATTATAAAACCTGTGTATTTTCCACTATACTATAATTTTCCTTTTATGCAGATTTTAGAATAAATTGATAACTGATGCACATACTATTAAATTTCTTAGGTGATAAGGATGGTGCAATAAGGAATAATTAATTTTAGAAACCTCATTCATGGTGAAATCTGTAGAAATATGGTAATATTGTATTTGTCAAAGAGAGAAATTATTCTAATTGGAAAAGTAGTCACTTCAAAAAGAGTTGAATTAAATTACTACAGTGAAAGAGCACTCATCATTTAAATTTCTTTATCTAAACATTCAATACATTTTGATTAGTATTTTTTTTGCCTTAGATTGAGTATTTTTTGAAGTTTTTATAAAAGCACATAATCAACCATAGTCTCTACCTAATGAATAGCAAAGGTATTCCCAAAATTTAGAAAGAAAGTATAGTATTCAAAAGTAAATTTTTGAAAAACAGTAATTCAATGGGTGATTAAGGAATCTTGGTTCACATGCTTCGTTATTACTTGAGAAGCAACAAAGGAAAATTTTGGCCATTAAAGTGTACCAATCAGAATGCATCTTAATGAAATATTGAAACCTAGGGGTCAGAGAAGAAAATTGATAGTTCCCATACAAATACTTAGAGAGGTTTAGAGAAACTCCAAGTCTCTTCTTCTTCTTCTTCTTTTTTTTTTTCTTTTGTCTCTATAGCAGAAGAGCCCTGCCAATGAGAATAAATATCAGGGCCCCATTGTTTGATCTTGTGATCCATTATAACCAGGTGAGTTATAAAACTCTCTCATGGATTCTATGTCCCCCAAATCTTCTGACTAGAATGTAGATTACAATATATTTTTATCTTGTAAGAGAATGTGCTGGGTGAGCATAAGTCACCAAAACCAACCCCTTTCAGTTTTATTTCTTGTAAATTAATGCATTTGCATTGACTTCTATAAAATAGTCTCTCATAAAATTTTTTTCTGCATCAACTTATTGCTTACAAGCAACAGGAATCATCTCTGGTTAACTTTTGCAGCAAAATTATTTCTTAGACTATCGGGGAGATATGCACATAAGTGATATGAGGGCTGGGGAACCAGATCATAAAATGATAAGTGATCAAAGGAATTTAGATAGGACAGTTCTTTTAGATGCTCACTGGCATCATAAAATTCTCAATGTTGCCAGCACTGCTGTTAGGAATAATTTCTTAACTGCTTATGGATCCTGTTTTCCCCATTCCAAAGGCAAATTCTAGGCAGTACCATCTGATCAGCCAAGCCTGTCAAGAGGTAAGGAGAGTAAATATCTCAAAAGTCTCGTTGAATGCTGAACAAACAAAAAATTCAACTGTCCATGGAAACAAGGCAGATCTGCTATAAAAGTGTGGCAACCCTCAACTGTTTGGATTTGTATAAAATGTGGGAGACCAAACAATTTTCATTAAAAAATAATGTTTATAAAATGAGCAGTTCCCAATGACCAGAGGGCTCTTAAATATCATGTAATATGATACTTCTTTAACTGAATACAGAAAGAGTAATAAGGACAAATATTTTTTCTGAAATAGTGCATTTTATTTGTTTGGTGGGATGATGTGAAACCCTTATTGAGAAAAATATTTCTTGTATTGACTATTTATCTTTTAGTACTACTTCTACATCTTTGATCTACAGAGGAAATAGACCCAAATAATCTAAACATAACCATCTTTTTTAAATAAAATATGTTATTGATTTTTGTATTATTTTCTGATGTAATGAGTTCAAGTTTGTTTAACCATTCTTCATATAGCATGCTGTTGACTCCATATTCCTGATCTTGCCATTCCACACCCCCCTCACATACACACACACACATACACACACACACACACTCTTATGATTCTGAGAAATGAAAATAAATATTGGATAAGATCTGACAAGTGCATAGTGTGGAGGGGCTAACGTTCTATATTTCTATCAATGCCCTAAGATTACTTAGACATTTTTGAAAGTCATTTAACAATATTCACTCATAGTGAGCTTTTCCTCACCTTTTTTTTTTAAGTGTATTCTTGTTGAGTCATGACTCTTTTTACATGTACCGTCGTCTTTTTCTGAGTCTGTGATGTTAACTGAACCTGTGAAGTATTTCTCTAGTGTGGGTAGCACTCAAGATGTGGATATTGAACCTGAAAATAAGTTTGGAGACATTCTTTCCCACCAATACTGTCATCTGTAAATAAGTTAAGCAAATCATCATTGTCTTCATCAACACTTGATTAAAAAAAAAAAAAGATCAGAAAAGGTCAACCATAAAGTCCTGGGACACATCCTTTAAAGCTTCTATCAGACGATAGTATGAAAGACTCTGATGGATACATTTTGGAAGTGCAGATTCATAAAGTTTTGTGTAGTTGTTCTCAGCTGGTGAAGAGGTGTTAATATCTCAGACAGGGATTTAAAATATACACCTTTCTTTCACATCCTAGGGGACAGAAAGTCCCTCAGAATCTGTATGACTTACTTGGAATGAGAAATGGCTTGGGCCTAGAGATTTTTTCTATGCAAATGTATTCATTTATCTAAGTGGTCAAAGTCTCATAATATGTCAAATCCAATCCTAAAGTCAATAGTATGTGGTGAGAACAAAGTCATCTTTTCATCAAATTAATATTTTTTATGAATCCTCAAAGCGTAGTGAGGAATTTCCCTTAATTTAGGGCCAAGTATAAACTTTAAATTAAACAGAATTAAATGTGTATGATTATTCTTCACCTCTAATGGAAAATTCTCTCTCTCTTTTTTTTTTTTTTTTTTTTTGCAGTATGCAGGCCTCTCACTGTTGTGGCCTCTCCCATTGCAGAGCACAGGCTCTGGACATGCAGGCTCAGTGGCCATGGCTCACTGGCCCAGCCACTCCGTGGCATGTGGGATTTTCCCAGACCGGGGCACGAGCTTTCGTCCTCTGCATCGGCAGGTGGACTCTCAACCACTGTGTCACCAGGGAAGCCCTCTCATTGATTTATAACCTGAGGACCTATCAGTCTGTTTTATCCTTCTTTTGAGAAAGATGTACATCTCTATGAAGAAATAATTCTTTACGCTGGAAAACTACTAGCATGATGATAAATGACAACTGACAGTCAGGTTCAGAGTTGGAGAATATTAGGGAATGGTGGGGACTGTGGTAAACAGAAGAGCACATTATTTTCTTGTTGAAGAGCCATTACATAGATCCAGCCAATTGTTGTCATACAGGAATGTGAGCCCCATGTTGCCAGATCTTTCCATTTTTTCAGCAGAAACCAGAAATCTGGGGTTTTATGTGAAATTTCCTGTTTTAAATGTTGGTATCAATTTTTAAAACAGTATAGGAGCCAACTAAAACACATCCATAGGCCATGTTCAGCTTACAGGTTGCCAGTTTGAAATCTCTATTCTAGAGATATTGAGCTGGAGCCCAACTACAATAGCAAACTGCCCAGTAATTTTCCTCCCTGAGGACCTGTGACTCTTAACAGAAACAGAACTTTGATAAACTTTCCCTGGAAGCCCACCCTCATCCATCCAGATTCTGAAGGTGGCAAGCCTAATACACTCCCTTAGGGAGTCTCACTACATAGAATTTCACCATTAACTTTCCCACAGGCCATGAATTCCTCAAGAGGGAGGAAGCCTTTTTTCATGAACAAATCTTACAGTAATTGAGGCAGGTTAATTGCCATGAATGAGCCTTGCATTACCAACAATTCTACAATAGTGTTTCCAAAATTTCTTTCCTCAAATTTAAGAGATGACTCCTTTGAAACACTGACTTTTTTAATGTTAAGAGTGAGAGATAATATTTGATCTTTTGGCTAAACAGTCCTGACTAACTCAGAGGAATAATTCATTCTTTACTATTAAAGGCATACTATAGTGGAGAACAGAAACCCACTGATAAACTGTTACAAGATCAGGAAATAGTTATGTAGGTTCCACCATATGCCACAAAGCTATAGATGCAGAAGCACCCACACGTGATATGGGGAGTGAGTGTCTGTCAAAAGCCGTCATGCATAAAATAACTAGTCAAGATTGACACATAAAATTCTGATGTCCTGATCTCCTTGGGTGGAAGAGGCATGTAGGCCTATTACCTAGCAGGACCCTGTGGGGCTCCTGGACACAAAAGCTTTTTTGTGGCCCCTATTTCTTGATTACAGGAAATAGGCTTCATTCAACTTCCATGACCTTTCCTGAGTTCCAATGGGCAGATTCCAACAGTTGCTAATTAGGGAAGGAAGGGAATACAGAGACTTGGGAGGAGCAGTCAAAAGAAACAATAGTGCAGCCTTGGGGCTGGGTCCTGGTTTCCTCTCAAGGGATACACATAACAATATCTTTGAGATGTTATGAAGATACTGAAACCCCCACCGTGTGGGAGAAGTTAGGGGTATGGTGCCCACAAGCATGGAGACTCCAGACCCGGTTGGAATTAGAACGTTGATGATGCTAACGCCTACTTTTCTCACCACCAACCAATCAGAAGAATGTCCATGAGCTGATCACACTCTCTTTGAACAATTACTATAAAACTTCTCACTACCTCCTCCAGGTTGGGACATATAGTTTTTGTTTGTTTGTTTGTTTGTTTGTTTGTGGTACACAGGCCTCTCACTGTTGTGACCTCTCCCATTGCAGAGCACAGGCTCCAGACGTGCAGGCTCAGTGGCCATGGCTCACAGGCCCAGCCACTCCACGGCATGCGGTATCTTCCCAGACCGGGGCACAAACCCATGTCCCCTGCATCGGCAGGTAGACTCTCAACCACTGTGCCACCAGGGAAGCCCAGGACATATAGTTTTGAGGACATTAGCCACTATGGTCCCCTTTGTCTGGCAAAGGAATAAAGCTATATTTTTCTACTTCACCCAAAACTCTGCCTCTGAGATTTATTTCGGTTTTGGGGTACAGAGGCTGGATTCAGCTTCAGACCTTATCTGAAGCAATTTTGCACCTGAGACCCGAGGCCACTGTGAATGTGTCACAGATGCTCTGGACCTCTGGCCCTCCTCTGAGGCTGCTCCAGAGACAGGTCTGAATGAGTACCTCTGTCATTGCCACATTCTCAAATCTCCCCACTCATGCCACTTCCATAAATCCCAGTGAAGAACTTGGACCACACACACATCTAAAAATAAAATTGAAAGGAGAAACCTAACAAATGTCAAAAAGTTACATATGCAAGATAAGCTTTGAGGTGATCAAATCCGGAATTATAATTTTGGGCTGGTGTCATTTTAGGAAAACAATTCTGAAGTTAATGTAATAGTAATAACTATTGTTTACAGGGTGGGTGACTATATATGTTAGGTATTATTCAGATGTTATTTTGTTGAATCCTCACAGAAAATGATCAAGGACAATTATATATGTTGGATGTATCACATGTGTTACCTATTTATTAGTCACCAAAAAGTTAAATAATAAGAACGGTATTATTATTAGACTTAACACTTGAGAAAAAAGAGGATTAAATATTTTGCTTAAATTTTCCTTGCTGGTTAAGAGACCAAGCCTGGATTTGAACCCTACCTCCGTGAAAAGTGGTGGGTATTTTCTTTGTTGGAGTCTAAAACAGTTAGTTTCACCCAGTGGTTTTGTTGCCAGAGCTGCTCCAAGTCTTTGCTGAAAATCCAGCAACCCCCACCTTTAGCAGGAGTTAACATAAATCTTTACATTAAAGGATCCAGAAATAAGAAAGGAAGCTACAAACAAACAAACAAAAAACAGATGAAACCAGCTGGGACCAAGATGGCAATGGCAATAAATCTGACCTCCAACAGACCCTGAGTCTCATTATACACTAATTTTACTACATTAGCATATTAAATGACACACCTACTGGTGGCCATGACAGGACATTAAGGACCAAAAAAGGGGGTGGCACCACACTCCCTCGGAAAAAGCCCTGTCTTCCCCAGTAGACTAATGCATATACCTCCCCATCATTAGCCTCACACCTCCTCCCTTTATCTTTACTCTTTAAAATTAAATCCCTCTACCTAGATGGGCTAGAAGGTGATGTGTAAACTTAGTCCCCCTTCTCCATTTTTTGGCCACTGAATAAAGCTTGTGTTGTGTTGATCTCAGCCTTGATTTCATCTATTGAAACCACAATCGAAAAAAAAAAACCCTCCTCCGTAGATGCAGAGACTGGGCCAGGCTAGGGTCTGAGCAGGGTCCAAATGACTCAATTTTGTAACAGTTTCTATTTAAGAAGCATTTAACCAGTGTTATACTTGTCTCATATATTCATGTATAAATTAGGCATAGTTTTGGGCACAAGTAACAGAAAGTTTAACAGTGGATGAAACAACACTGTAATATGTTTTTTGTTAGAAGTCAATTCAAGACAGAGACTAGCGTCAGAAGTTTTCAGAGGGAGTGTTCTCAGAAACATCACCTTAGGAGATATGAAGAGAGCAAGACTTTGAGTAGAGGAAGAGTTGGGCTGCAGTTAATTTATAACAAGACCTCAGCTGAACTTGTGGGGAACTCCAAAGATGGATGGCTTTTCAGAGATGGCTATCCTGTGTTGAAGAGAGACACCCAGATATTTATACTCCCACATCAAACAGGCAGTGGAGAGGGGCTTCTCCAGCAAGGGGGCAGACAATTCCTCCCTCAGTAAGGAGGTGTTCTTCAGCTGATACAATACTGGCACAGGGCTTGACAGCTGAGGGATGTCAGCTCATAATCTTCTTAGTAGCTGGAAGAATAAATCCTTCAATCTTGAAGGGGAAATCTAGACAGCCCGTAACCTCATTCACTGTAAACAAATCTCTTTATTTTCTCTCATACGACGAGAAGACTAGATATAAATAGTTGCTATGGTTTAGGTTCATCCATTCAGTGATGTCAGGACTTCTGTATATCTGTTTCTCTTAGTCTTTCTTTATTCTTGCAAGATGGCAACTCCAACTCCAGGCATCATGATAAAAAAAGAAAATGTGGGTGGTACAACTGATCATGATTCTCGTAGCAAGAAAGTTAAAGTCCTCCAGCAGATATACCTTTAATTCTTATAGTTCAGGTTGGTCACAGGGCAAGGGAGATTGGAAAATCTAATAGTTCTCTGAAGGACACAGGATTATGTTGATTGACTGAGATTAATTTTATGAGGCTGGGAATAATGTTGCTTGATATGGTTTATTAATAAGGGAAAAACAAGGACTTGATATATTGTAAGCAAAAAGAATAGTATTTCCTACAGGTGATTTTATTCTTAATTTGTAACCACATTGATCCCTAAGCAGAACATGCCTTACAACCATATGCAGGTCATCTGAACATTTGGGTCAGGAGAGGAAGAAGTTGAGGCTTGGAGAAGAGTTTATTAATACTCCCCTTAAACTGGTGCTTTTCTCAACTCAATCCCTCTGAATCTTCAGAATATGATAGAAGATGAATAAAGTGAGGATGGACAAGAGAATGGGGATAATACACTGAAGTTAGGTAGGAATTCCAACCTTATATATAGTAGGTAACAAAAAGAATGACAGAAGAAATCCAGTTACACCTAATGAAAACTAAACTGTGCTTTCATTTATATTAATATCTGTTTGTATCATCCCAAACATTAACTTCTTATTAATTGTTTCTCAATGCTGATGTTTATTGGTATTGATATTGGACCAGAGAACAACTGCAGCATATTAGTTTCATAAGGTTTATAAATGGGGTAAAAGAGTCCTGGTAAGTTAGGGCTGAGAGAGACCTTGGAAATCATCTAATTCAAACTCATCATTTCACACGCAGGAAACTGAGATCAAGAAGGGGATAGTTGCTCAAAATAAATATAGGTATGAACTTTCAAAAAAATCCTGTCTTTTTCTATTCTGTTAAGCAACAATGATGTGTTTTGCTGGTCTTGGACTTCTCTCTGGGCAAGTTTTGAGCAGAGTGTGATTGTCACACACACACACACACACACACACACAAAGAAATGATTCATTTGTATTCAGGAAAAAGTAGATAGTTTAAGTAATTTTAAAAGATTGAAGTCTACTTCACAAGCCAACAAAATCAAACATTAGAAGTACCAACTTTTGACAAAGTAATTATTTTAAAATAATACCTGATGATTGTTATTAAATTCACAGAACAATTAACATGTTTCTGAATCAGCAAAATAAAACAGATATTTCAGCAAGCATCTATTTAACTTGGTGATGTCCCAACTGCCCAAATCTAAACAGATTTCAATGGCAAAAGTTGTTTAATGGGCAAATTTATCCAAAGAGAAACATTTGTTTCATCTGTAGTGAGGAAGTATCCATCTACTATTAGGTTAGTACAAAAAGCCAAAAGTTTTGCAAAAATTTCCACTGGCTGGCTGTTGCTTGTGATTCAAGTGAAGGAATTATTTGAAAAAAAAATCAATGGGGGTGGGACAATCACTTAGCAATGCTACTTTGGCAAAAATTTGCATGGGTATTGGGTAGTTCAATAAATGAGTAATATTTTTCTGTTGCTGGAAGTGTTACATTTGGGAGTATAAATAGAGCAGCATGAGGGAACTGGCATAGGTGAATAGTGTAATGTAAATAGCAAAATCATTTGCGATCGTGACTATTGTCATATGCGCTCTTAAGATGTGTAATCTTTTTAGATTCACTTTCATCTTACATTAATTAGAAAACCATCCAAATTACTACTTTACTTCTGCATTCATTGTTTCAAAAATATTGTATTAAATCTGATCAAAATTTATATCATAAAAATGTATGTTTAAGAGGGGACTTTATAGAGATTGTTGGTAAGACCTCCTCATTTTACAAACAGGAACAAAAACCAGATGGGATAAATGACTTGTCAAGACCACAGAGCTAATTAATGACAAGTTTCTAGATTCTTTTATTACACTGCATTAGTCTATAAAGAGAGACGGAAGCTCCCTCTGTCTCTATTGCCTTAACATAGTCTAAAAATTGGACTAGTCATTGAAACAACATGACTTTTCTTTTTAGAACAGGACAGTGAATGAGGGACAAACTAAGGGACAGCTATTAAGAATTCACATATATCCTAAATATCCATCATAGAATCACTCCCAGCTAAGCTCAAATTATACAACATAAGGGTAATCAGTGTCTGCATATGCAAAGAAAGCTCAAAGCCAAGTGCCCTCACTGCCTTCCAACAAAATCTCACCTATGGAGGTCCCTTACCCCATGCAGAAGAATTAATGTTTTCTACACCATCTGAATGCACTTCTCTCATCTTTGTTGCCTAAACTAGGAGTCAAAATACTGGTGGGGAGATCTTCAAGATGGCAGGAGAGTAAGACATGGAGATCATCTTCCTCCTCATAAATACATCAAAAATACATCTACATGTGGAACAAGTCCTACAGAACACCTACTGAATGCTGGCAGAAGACCTCAGACTTCCCCAAAGGCAAGAAAACCGCCACATACCTGGGTAGGGCAAAAGAAAAAAGAAAAAAAAAGCAGACAAAAGAATAGGGATGAGACCAGCACCTCTGGGAGGAAGCTGTGAAGTAGGAAAACTTTCCACAGACTAGGGAGTCACTTCACTGGCAGGGATGTGGGTGGGCAGGGAAGAAGCTTCAGAGCCATGAAGGAGAGTGCAGCAGCAGGGGTGCAGAGTCCAAAGCAGAGAGATTCCCTCACAGAGGAGCAGTACCAACCAGCACTCATCAGCCTGAGACAGTTGTCTTCTCACCGCCAGGGAGGGTGGAGGCTAGGAGCTGAGGCTCAGGCTTTGGAGGTCAGGCCCCAGGGAGAGGACTGGGGTTGGCTGCATAAAGACAGCCTGAAGGGGGCTAGTGCATCACAGATAGCCAGGAGGGAGTCTGGGAAGAAGTATGGACCTGCCAGAGAGACAAGAGACCTTTGTTTTGGGGTGCACAAGGAGAGGGGATTCCTTCCCAGTGTGCCCACAGAAGACAGAGCACCGCCTAAATGAGCTCCAGATATGGGCACAAGCCACAGCTATCAGCTTGAATCCAAGAAATGGGCATAAACTGTTAATACTGTGGCCACTGCCACAAAGAATCCTGTGTGCAAGCACACGTCAGTACCCACACCCCACCCTGGGACCCTGTGCAGCACACCTCTGCCAGGGTCCCAAGATGCAGGGACAAGTCCCCTGGAAGAATGCACCACACTCTTCAGGCTGTTGCAATGTCATGCTGGCCTCTGCCACTGCAGGATCACCCGCATTCCAATTATGACTACTGTACTCCTACCTCTCCCCTTCCTGAGAGATCAAAAGAGCCCTAATCAGCCACTGTCTTAGCCCCCTCCTGTCTGGGAGGGTAAAAGACTCCTGAGGGTGGCCTACAGGCAGAGGCAGGGTCAAAACCAAAGCTGAACACCAGGAGATGTGTAAATGAAGAAGAGAAAAGGAAATTTCTCTGTGCAGCTTCAGGATCAGCAGATTAAATCACCACAATCAACTTGATAAATGCTGCATCTGATGAATACCTGAATAGACAATGAATATTCCCAAAACTGAGACAATGGACTTTGGGAGCAACTGTAGACTTGGGGTTTGCTTTCAGTGTCTAATTTGTTTCTGGTTTTATGTTTATAATAGTTTAGTGTTTAATGTTTATTATCAATTATGGATTTGTTTATTGGTTCGGTTGCTCTCTTCCATATATATATATATATATATATATATATATATATATATATATATATACATACATATATATATATATATATATACATACACATATATATACACACATATATATATACATATATGTATATATATATATATATATATATATTATTTTTCCTTAGCTCTTTTTGTGAGTGTGTACATGTATGCTTCTTTCTGTGAATTTGTCTGCATAGTTTAGCTTTTACCATTTGTTCCAGGGTTCTGTCTATTTGGTTTATTGTTTTTATTTTTTGTTTGTTTGTTTGCTTTTTGTTTTAGTTTTTGTCTCTTCCTTTTCTTCTGAGCTGTGTGGCTGGCAGGGTCTTGGTGCACTGGCTGGGTGTTGGTCCTGAGCCTCTGAGGTGCGAGGTCCAAGTCCAGTACACTGGACCTCCGAATGGATTGGCCCCACATAATATCAATTGGCAAGGGCTCTCCTACAGACCTTCATCTCACACTAAGAACCAGCTCCACCCAATGGCCAGCAAGCTCCAGTGCTGGATGCCCCATGCCAAAAAAAAACTAGCAAGACAGGAACACAATAGCATCCATTAACAGAGAGGCTGCCTAAAATTATACAAAATTCACAGACACTCTAAAACACCCCACTGGACGTGGCCACACCCACCAGAAGGAAAAGATCCAGTCCCACCCACCAGAACACAGGCACCAGTACACTCTACCAGAAAGCATACACAAGCCACTGAACCAAACTCACCAACTGAGGGCAGGCACCAAAAACAATGGGAACTATGAACCTGCAGCCTGAGAAAAGGAAACCCCAAACACAGTAAGTTCAAAAAAACAAGAAGACAGAGAAATATGCAGCAGATGAAGGAGCAAGGTAAAAACCCACCAGACCAAAAAAATGAGGAAGAAATAGAAAGAAATGAGAGTAAATCTTTATTCTCATTACTCTGAAAAAGAATTCAGAGTAATGAGAGTAAAGATGATCCAAAATCTCGGAAATAGAATGGAGAAAATACAAGAAATGTTTAACAAGGACCTAGAAGAGCTAAAGAGCAAACAAACAATGATGAACAACACAATAAGTGAAATTAAAAATACTCTAGGAGGAATCAATAAGAAAATAACTGAGGCAGAACAACAGATAAGTGAACTGGAAGATAAAATATAGGAAAACACTGCTGCAGAGCAGAATAAAGAAAAAAATAATGAAAATATTTAGGACAAACTCAGAGACATCTGGGACAACATTAAATGCACCAACATTGGAATTATAGGGGTCCCAGAAGAAGAACAGAAATAGAAAAATCTGAGAAAATATTTCAAGAGATTATTGTTGAAAACTTCTGAAACATGGGAAAGGAAATAGTTAATCAAGTCCAGAAAGCACAGAGAATCACATACAAGATAAATCCAAGGAGAAGCATGCCAAAACACATATTAATCAAACTATCAAAAATTAAATACAAAGAAAAAAAGTTAAAAGCAGCAAGGGAAAAGCAACATATAAGATACAAGGGAATCCAGATAAGGTTAACAGTTGATCTTCCAGAAGAAACTCTACAAGCCAGAAGGGTGCTGCAGGACATATTTAAAGTGATGAAAGGGAAAAATCTACAACCAAGATTACTCTACCCAGCAAAGATCTCATTCAGATTCAACAACGAAGTTAAAACCTTTACAGACAAGCACAAACTAAGAGAATTCAGCACCATCAAACCAGCTTTACAACAAATGTTAAAGGGACTTCTCTAGGCAGGAAAAACAAGAAAAGGAAAAGACATAATAACAAACCCAAAACAATTAAGAAAATGGTAATAGGAATATACATACCAATAATTACCTTAAATGTAAATGGATTAAATGCTCCAACCAAAAGACACAGACTGGCTGAATGGATACAAAAACAAGACCCATATATATGCTGTCTACAAGAGACCCACTTCAGAACTATAGACACATACAGACTGAAAGTGAGGGGATGAAAAAAGATATCAAATGCAAATGGAAATCAAAAGAAAGATGGAGTAGCAATGCTCATATCAGACAAAATAGATTTAAAATAAAGACTATTGGGCTTCCCTAGTGGCACAGTGGTTGAGAGTCTGCCTGCCAATGCAGGGGACACGGGTTTGAGCCCTGGTCTGGAAGGATCCCACATGCCACGGAGCAACTAGGCCCATGAGCCACAACTACTGAGCCTGTGCATCTGGAGCCTGTGCTCTGCAACAACAGAGGCCACGTTAGTGACAAGCCGGTGCACCGTGATGAAGAGTGGCCCCCACTTGCCACAACTAGAGAAAGACCTCACACAGAAATGAAGACCTAACACAGACAAAAATAAGTAAATAAAATTTAAAAATAAATAAATAAAATAAAGACTATTACAGGACAAAGATGACACTACATAATGATGAAGGGGTCAATCCAAAAAGAAGATATAATGATTTTAAATATTTATGCACCCAATAGAGGAGCACCTCAATATATAAGGCAAATGTTAACAGCCATAAAAAGGTAAATTAACAGTGTCACAGTACTAGTGAGGGACTTTAACACCCCACTTTCTCCAATGGACAGATTATCCAAAATGAAAATAAATAATGAACACAAGCTTTAAAAGGCAAATTAGACCAGAGAGAATTAATTGATATTTTTAAGACATTACATCCAAAAACAACAGAATACACTTCTCAGTTATACATGAAACATCTCCAGGATACATCATATCTTGGGTCACAAACCAAGCCTCAGTAAATTTAAGAAAATTGAAATCATATCAAGTATCTTTACTGAATACAATGCTATCAGACTAGATATCAATTACAGGAAACAAACTGTAAGAAATAAAACATGTGGAGATTAAACCATACACTACTAAATAACCAAGAGATCACTGAGGAAAAAAAAAAAAAAACTAGAAACAAATCACAATGAAAACACGATGACCCAAAACCAATGGGATGAAACAAAAGCACTTCTAAGAGGGAAGTTTATAGCAATACAATCCTACCTCAAGAAACAAGAATATCTCAGAAAAACAACATAAACTTCCACCTAAAGCAATTAGAGGAGGAAAAACAAAAACACCCCAAAATTAGCAGAAGGAAAGAAATCATAATGATCAGATCAGAAATAAATGGAAAAGAAATGAAGGAAACAGTAGCAAAGATTGATAAAACTAAAAGCTGGTTCTCTGAAAAGATAAACAATATTGAAAAACCATTAAACAGAAAAAAAAATGGAGAAGACTCAATCAACTGAATTAGAAATGTAAAAGGAGAAGTTAACAACTGATACTGCAGAAATACAAAGGATCATGAAAGACTACAACAAGCAACTATAAGCTTATATAATGGACATCCTGGAAGAAATGGAAAAGGCCTTAGAAAAGCACAACCTTCTAAGACTGAACAGGGAAGAAATAGAAAATATGAACAGACCAATCACAAACACTGAAATTGAAAGTGTGATTAAAAATCTTCCAACAAACAAAAGCCCAGGTCCAGATGGCCTCAAAGGTGAATTCTATCAAACATTTAGAGAAGAGCTAACGCCTATCCTTCTCAAACTCTTCCAAAATATAGCAGAGTGAAGAACACTTCCAAACTCATTCTACGAGGCCACCACCACCCTGACACCAAAACCAAACAAAGAAGTCACAAAAAAAGAAAACTACAGACCAATAACACTGATGAACATAGTTGCAAAAATCCTCAACAAAATACTAGTAAACAGAATCAAACAGCACATTAAAAGGATCATACACCATGATCAAGTGGGGTTAATCCCTGGAATGCAAGGAATCTTCAGTATAGGCAAATCAATCAATATGATACATCATATTAATTAATTGAAGGAGAAACACCATATGATCATCTCAATATATGTAGAAAAAGCTTTTGAAAAAGTTCAACACCCGTTTATGAAAACATACTGTCCAGAAAGTAGGCATAGACGGAACCTACCTCAACATAATAAAGGTCATATGTCACAAACCCACAGCCAACATCATTCTCAATGGTGAGAAACTGAAACAATTTCCTCTAAGACCAGGAACAAGACAAGGTTGCCCACTCTCACTACAATTATTCACATAGTTTTGGAATTTTTAGTGACAGCAATCAGAGAAGAAAAATAAATAATGGTAATCCAAATCAGAAAAGAAGTAAAGCTGTCACTGTTTGCATATTCCCTGATACTATACATAGAGATCCTAAAGTTGCTACAAGAAAACTATTAGAGCTAATCAATGAATTTGGTAAAGTAACAGAATACAAAGTTAATACACATAATTCTCTTGCATTCTTATACACTAATGATGAAAAATTTGAAAGAGAAATTAAGGAAACACTTCCATTTACCATTGCAACAAAAATAATAAAACACCTACGGATAAACCTACCTAAGGAAACAAAAGACCTGCATGCAGAAAATTATAAGACACTGATGAAAGAAATTAAAATTATACAAACAGATGGAGAGATATACCATGATCTTTGATTGTAACAACCAACATTGTGAAGATGAATATACTACCCAAAGCAATCTACAGATTCAATGCAATCCCTATCAAATTACCAATGGCATTTTTCACAGAACTAGAAAAAAAATTCACAATTTGTATGGAAACACAAAAGACCTCGAATAGCCAAAGCAATCTTGAGAAAGAAAAACGGAGCTGGATGAATCAGGCTCCCTGACTTCAGACTATACTACAAAGCTACAGTAATCAAGACAGAATGATACTGACATAAAAACAGAAATATAGATCAATGGAACATGATAGAAAGCCCAGATGTAAACCCATGCACCTATGGTCACCTTATCTTTGACAAAGGAGGCAAGAATAAACAATGGAGAAAAAATAGCCTCTTCAAAAAGTGGTGCTGGGAAAACAGGACAGCTGCAGGTAAAAAAATGAAATTAGAACACTCCCTAACACCATACACAAAAATAAACTCAAAATGGATTAAAGACCTACATGTAATGCCAGACACTATAAAACACTTGAAGGAAAACTTGGGCAGAACACTCTGTTACATAAATCACAGCAAGATCCTTTTTGACCCACCTTCTAGAGAAATGGAAATAAAGACAAAAATAAACAAATGGGACCTAATGAAATTTAAAAGCTTTTACCCAGCAAAGGAAAACATGAGCAAGACAGAAAGATAGCCCTCAGAATGGGAGAAATATTTGCAAATGATGCAACTGACAAAGGATTAATCTCCAAAGTATACAAGCAGCTCATGCAGCTCAATATAAAAAAAAATAAACAACCCAATCCAAAAATGGGTGGAAGACCTAAATAGTCTTTTCTCCAAAGAAGATATACAGATTGCCAACAAACACATGAAAGGATGCTCAGCATCACTGATCAGTAGAGAAATGTAAATCAAAGCCACCTGAGGTATCACCTCACACCAGTCAGAATATCTATCATCAAAAAATCTACAAACAATAAATTCTGGAAAAGGTGTGGAGAGAAGGGAACCCTCTTGCACTGTTGGTGGGAATCTAGATTGATACAGCTACTATGGAGAACAGTATGGAGGTTCCTTAAAATCTAAAAACAAATTACCCTATGACCCAGCAATCCCACTACTGGGCATATACCCTGAGAAAACCATAATTCAAAATAAGTCATGTACCACAATGTTCATGGCAGCACTATTTACAATAACCAGGACATGGAAGCAACTTAAGTGTCCATCGACAGATGAATGGATAAAGAAGATATGGCACATATATATAATGGAATATTACTCAGCCATAAGAAGAAATGAAACTGATTTTTTTGTAATGAGGTTGATGGATTTGGAGTCTGTCTTACAGAGTGAAGTAAGTCAGAAAGAGAAAAACAAATACCATATGCTGACACATATATATGGAATTCAAAAAGAAAAAAGAAAAAAGAAAAAGTTCTAATGTACCTAGGAGCAGGGCAGGAATAAAGACACGGAGCTAGAGAATGGGGCTGAGGACACAGGGAAGGGAAGGGTAAGCTGGAATGAAGTGAGAGAATAACATTTACATATATACACTACGAAATGTAAAATAGCTAGTGGGAAGCAGCTGCATAACACAAGGAGATCAGCTTGGTGCTTTGTGACCACCTAGAGAGGTGTGAAAGGGAGGGTGGGAGGGAGTCTCAAGAGGGAGGGAATATTGGAATATATGTATACAGATAACTGATTCACTTTGTTATACAGCAGAAACGAACACAACATTGTAAAGAAATTATACTCCAATAGAGTTGTTAAAACAAAACAAAGCAAAAATATCTAACTAATAATCAAGGGAAACAAAAATATGAAAAAATAAAATACTGGTGGCCCAGAGGCCATGTGAGACACACAGGTGTGTGATGTTTGGCTCATAAAAGACCTCAAAATTTAAATTAGATTGACTTATCTTTAATACACATTATTTCCTGTTATAAAAATAATGAAGGATATTTTCTACCTGGTTACATGTGGAGATAACCTAATAGGTCTTCCGTCCTTGTACCACACAGGCCCATTCTTGTTGCTCACCAATTCCCATGGCCCATGTTCCAACAGTCTATGCAAATGAAATCAATACTAGCTTCCACTCTTTGCCCTAGTGATTAAGGATTCAGATATTCTCTCTACAGAAAAAATGCTTCATTGTAACATCATCATTTGGGATTAAGTGTGATATGTGTCACATCATTTAATTCTATATAACTCGTATATATTTCTATTAGACATGAGATTAAAATAAAGTACTTAAAAGAAAAAATAAAAGAATGTATATATAGGAGAGAAAACAGAAATGCTATAAATATAGAGGTTTACTGTACTTATCAGAGAGGAAAATAACATAATTTAATAGACATTTAAAATGGAACGACATGAAACCCACTTCAATAGTTGAAATTCATATTGTCCATTTTGAATTATCAAGGTATTTCATTATATGTATATTACATATTGTACATACCTAAAATCTTCAGGGACAAAAACACTACAGGGAGAATTTTATATTTAAGTAGGACAAATTTTGCATACAACTTCTAGCACTCTGAAACAAAATTTAATTTGGTAATGTGCAAAGATTTCTTGTGACTTCTGATAGAAAATAATGTATTGATATAATTAAAATCAATGCATTGTATAGCATATAGTTGAATTATATTTTATTAAAGTGATTCTAATATTTAATTCAAATTTCACTTCTTTTAACTCCAGTTAGAGGTAGATGAATCATAATATTAATTAACTATTATTCAAATACACATGTTTTTTCCTTTAAAATTTATAGCTAAAATTTATTTTCAATCATAATGTCATCATAGAAATATATTTCTTTGACATAGACATCTACAATATAGGATATTTGTGATATTTTTTGCTCATCCATCATTATTTTATTGTGAAATATAATGTAGATTCTAGCCAAACTTGACAAGTAGAAAACATTACCTTCACAGTTATTTTAAATGCAATATTTCATGATCTTTGTTAAATATTGAGTCTATTAATCTAATGGATAGAGCCCTATAAAGGCACTGATTACAAAAAACATCTCCTCCAATCAAGATAGACCTAGAAAATTTCATTTATTCTCATTTTCCTGTCCCTTTCTCTTCTCCCTAAATTAGACAAAACTTGACATGATTCATTCTTCATTTTCCTTCAATTAAAATTTTTCTTTCTTGCTTTTTAAAATTATAAAACAATTAAATCAGAACACTCTAGTGCCATCCTCTCCTATTTTCTGTTAAATTCCTTCCCAGATTATGTCTTTCATAGTGACAAGAAGAATCATAGTGAAGAGTGGGGAGCTGTTTCTTGTCTCTCACATTCTTTATGATTGGTATCTACTGTCTATTGGATAAGACATAGGTATCTCAAACAACACCCACCCTTGGCATTAAAAAAAATCGTTTTACGTTAAAATAGTTACAGGTTAATTCTCCAATATTATAGATATTATTTTAATCAAGACTTAGTCATGGAAACTGACACCACAGAAGACTTGAAGGGTAACCTGATAGTGCAAGAGCAATGTGACCATGTGACAAGCCCAGTGCCAACAACAAAGGCCAAGATATTGGTGTTGCCACTTGGAAAATAGTGTTCAAGTTCTCTCTCTATACCACCCAGAGAAAAGTAGAACAATAAAAAATATAAAGGCAAAGATAGAAAACCTGAATGAGTGTACCCCTTAATAAATGTTACATGCCTGAAACAATTTATTTTAAAAAGATACCTAATGTAAATATATTTCCATTGAAAATCTTGATACATTTTTAAATTACTAAGTATATTATAAAAACAACTTACACATATTATGGATTTATGCATTATTTTTTGTAATATTCAGGTAAGTTACCCATATTTGATCATTCAGTAACTGGTCCAGTAAATATAATCACTATATTTATATTTGTCTGTAGAGATAAATGAATTGGAAATGACACTATATTGTGAAGGTATAGCCATGGAACAAAAGCTATAGGAATGACTTATTCCTTGTAAATAGGCGATACAGTAATTTCCTATAAAATGACTTAGACTTAAACATGGACATGTGGAGTAATTTGTTAAGCACTCTGGCATATTTATGTTCTATGTTTTCTATCATTATAGTCCTGGTAAAATTTAGATGCTATTGCATGATACTATTGAATTAAAATGGTTAAATCAATGTAAAACAACTATAACACAACACTAAAATGATACCAGAGAAATATCTTTTTATTAAAATAAACTTATTGCATACTTAGTTTAATGTTTTTTCTTGCTTTCCCCTCATACCTCTACTTAATCTTTCTATAAAAAGTTCACAATTTAACTTCAGACAATTCTACAAAGCTACAGTAATCAAAACAGTATTGTAGGGTGGACCTTTAAGATGGCAGAGGAGTAAGACATGGAGATCACCTTCCTCCCCACAAATATTTAAAAATACATCTACATATGGAATAACTCCTACAGAACACCTACTGAACGCTGGCAGAAGACCTCAGACTTCCCAAAAGGCAAGAAACTCCCCATGTACCTGGGTAGGGCAAAAGAAAAACGAAAAAAAACAGAGACAAAGGAATAGGGACGGGACCTGCACTTTTGGAAGGGAGCTGTGAAGGAGGAAAAGTTTCCACACACTAGGAAGCCCCTTCACTGACGGAGAGAGAGGGTGGGCAGGGAGGAGGCTTTGGAGCCACGGAGGTGAGCACAACAACAGGGGTGCAGAGGGCAAAGAAGAGGGGATCACTTTGCTGCACAGAAGATCTGTGCCGACCAGAACTCAGTAGCCTGTGAGGCTTGTCTGCTCACCAGCCAGTGCAGGTGGGAGCTGGAAGCTGAGGCTTGGGCTTCAGAGGTCAGATCCCAGGGAGAGGACTTGGGTTGGCTGCATGAACACAGCCTGAAGTGGGCTAGTGCACTATAGCTATACAGGAGGGAGTCACGGAAAAAGTCTGGAACTGCGTAAGAGGCAAGAGACCATTGTTTCCTGGTGCATGAAGAGAGGGGATTCAGAGCACCACCTAAACGAGCTCCAGAGATGGGCACAAGCCACAGGTATCAGTGCAGACACAAGAGAGGGACATCAAACAGTAAGGCTGCTGCTGCAGCCACCAAGAAGTCTGTGTGCAAGCACAGGTCACTATCCCCACCTCCCCTCGCGGAAGCCTGTGCAGTCCACCAATGCCAGGGTCCCATTATCCAGGGACAACTTCTCTGGGAGAATAAATGGCATGCTTTAGGCTGGTTCAATGTTACACTGGCGTCTGTTGCTGCAGGTTCACCCCACATCTGTACCCCTCTTACCCCCGGCCTGAGTGAGCCAGAGACCGTGAATCAGCTGCTCCTTTAACACCATCCTGTCTAATTAAAGAACAGGTGACCTACACGCAGAGGCAGACCCAAATCCAAAGCTGAACCCTGGGAGCTGTGTGAATAAAGAAGAGAAAGGGAAATCTCTCCCAGCAGCTTCAGGAGCAGCAGATTAAATCCACACAATCAACTTAATGTACCCTGCATCTCTGAAATAAGTGAATAGACACCAAATCAGCCCAAAATTGCGGTGGTGAACTTTAGGAGCAACTCTAGATTTGGGTTTGCTTTCTGTAGCTAATTTGTTTCTGGCTTTATGTTGTTCTTAGTTTAGTATTTAGAGCTTATTATAATTGGTAGATTTGTTTATTGATTTGGTGGCTCTCTTCCTTTATATATATATATATTTGTTTTGTTTTGCTTTGTTTTCCTTTCTCTCCTATTATGAGCATGTATGTGGATGCTTCTTTGTGCGATTTTGTTTGTATAGGTTTGATTTTACAATTTGTCCTAGGGTTCTGTATGTCTATTCTTTTTTATTTTTAATTTTTAGTATAGTTTTTTGAGCTTGTTATCATTTGGTGGATTTATTTATTAATTTCGTTTCTCTCTTCTTCTTCTTCTTTTTTTTTTTCAGTACACGGGCCTCTCACTGTTGTGGCCTCTCCCATTGTGGAGCACAGGCTCCGCATGCACAGGCTCAGTGGCCATGGCTTACAGGCCCAGCCACTCTGTGGCATGTGGGATCTTCCTGGAGCGGGGCATGAACCCATGTCTCCTGCATTGACAGGCAGACTCTCAACCACTGCGTCACCAGGAAAGCCTTCTCTTCTTCTTTTTATTAATCTTTTTTAAATTTAATAATTTTAAATATTTTATTTTACTTTATTTTTTAACATTTTCTCTTTTTTTTTCTTACATTTCTTCTGAGCTGTGTGGCTGACAGTGTGCTGGTGCTCCTGTTGAGTGTCAGGCCTGAGACTCTGGGGTGGAAGACCTGAGATTAAGACATTGGTCCACCAGAGACCTCCCAGCCCCATGTAGTGTCAGTTGGTGAGAACTCTCCCAGAAGTCTCCATCTCAATGTTAAGTCACAGCTCCACTCAATGACCAGCTGGCTACAGTGCCGGACACTGCATTGCAAACAACTAACAGGACAGGGACACCAACCCACCCATTAGCAGAGATGCTGCCTAAAATCATAATAAGTTCACACACACACCAATACACACCATCGAAAACAGTCCTGCCCACCAGAAAGACAAGATTCAGCCTCATCCACCAGAGAAAAGACACCAGTCCCCCCCCCCCCACCAGAAAATCTACACAGACTACTGAACCAACTTTACCCAGTGCGGGCAGAAACCAAAAACAAGAGGAATGACGAACCTGCAGACTGTGAAAAGGAGATCCCAAATGCGGTAAGTTAGACAAAATGAGAAGACAAAGAAATACAGAGCAGACAATGGAGTAAGGAAAAAATCCACCAGACCAAACAAATGAAGAGGAAATAGACATTCTACCTAAAAGAATTCAGAGTAATGACAGTAAAGATGATCCAAAATCTCAGAAACAGATTGAAGGAAATACAAGAAATGTTAGACAAGGACCCAGAAGAACTAAAGATCAAACAAACAATGATGAACAACACAATAAATGAAATTAAAAATTCTCTAGAAGGAATCAATAGAAGAATAAGTAAGGCAGAAGAATGGATAAGTGACTTGGAAGATAAAATAGTGGAAATAATTACCACAGAGCAGAATAAAGAAAAAACAATGAAAAGAATTGAGGACAGTCCTAGAGACTCCAGGGACAATATTAAAGGTGAAAATATTCGAATTGTAGGGGTGCCAAAAGAAGAAGAGAAAAAGAAAGGGAATGGGAAAATATTTGAAGAGATTATAGTTGGAAACTTCCTTAATATGGTAAAGGAAATAGTCCGTCAAGTCCAAGAAGCACAGATAGTCCCATACAGGATAAATCCAAGGAGAAACACACCAAGACACATATTAATAAAACAATCAAAATTTAAATAAAAAGAAAAAAATATTAAAAGCAGCAAGGGAAAAACAACAAATAACACATAAGGGAATCCCCATAAGGTTAACAGCTGATCTTTCAGCAGAAACTCTGCAAGCCAGAAGAGAGTGGCAGGTCATATTTAAAATGATGAAAAAGAAAAACATACAACAATGATTACTCTACCCAGAAAGGATATCATTCAGATTTGATGGAGAAATTAAAACTTCTACAGACAAGCAAAAGCTAAGAGAATTCAGCAGCACCAAACCAGCTTTACAACAAATGCTAAAGGAACTTCTCTAGGCAGGAAACACAAGAGAAGGAAAAGACATACAAAAATATAAACAAAACAATTAAGAAAATGATAATATAAGCACATACATCAATAATTACCTTAAATGTAAATGGATTAAATGCTCCCACCAAAAGACATAGACTGTCTGAATGGATACAAAAACAAGACCCATATATATGCTGTCTACAAGAGACCCACTTCAGACCTAGGGACACATACAGACTGAAAATGAGAGGATGGAAAAAGATATTCCATGCAAAAAGAAATCAAAAGAAAGCTGGAGTAGCAATTCTCATAACAGACAAAATAGACTTTAAAATAAACACTATTACGAGACAAAAAGGACACTACATAATGATCAAGAGATCAATCCAAGAAGAAGATATAACATTTGTAAATAGTTATGCATCCAACATAGGAGCACCTCAACACATAAGGCAAATGCTCACAGCCATAAATGAGGAAATTGACAGTAACACAATAATAGTAGGGGATTTTAACACCTCACTTTCACCAATGGACAGATAATCTAAACTGAAAATACATAAGGAAACCCAAGCTTTAAATGATACATTAAACAAGATGGACTTAACTGATATTTATAGGTCATTCTATCCAAAAACAAGAGAATACAATTTCTTCTCAAGTGCTCATGGAACATTGACCAGGATAGATCACATCTTGGGTAACAAATCAAGCCCTGGTAAATTTAAGAAAATTAAAATTGCATCAAGTGTCTTTTCCAAAGAAAATGCTGTGAGACACAGTTTTAATTACAGATAAAAATCTGTAAAAAATAAAAACACATGGAGGCTAAACAATACACTGCTAAATAGCCAAGAGATCACTGAAGAAATAAAAAAGAGAAATAAAAAAATACCTAGAGAGCTTCCCTGGTAGCACAGTGGTTGAGAGTCCGCCTGCCGATGCAGGGGACATGGGTTTGTGCCTCAGTCCGGGATGATCCCGCATGTTGTGGAGCGGCTGGGCCCATGAGCCATGGCCACTGAGCCTATGTGTCCGGAGACTGTGCTCTTCAATGGGAGAGGCCCCAACAGTGAGAGGTCCGTGTACTGCTAAATAAATAAGCAAATAAATAAATAACCTAGAAACAAATGAACATGAAAACATGATGACCAAAAACCAACAGGATGCCGCAAATGAAGTTCTAAGAGGGAAGCTTATAACAATACAATCCTACCTCAAGAAATAAGAAACATCTCAAATAAACAACTTAAACTTACACCTAAGCAATTATAGAAAGAAGAAAAAAATCCCAAAATTAGTAGAAGGAAAGAAATCATAAAGTTCAGATCAGAAATAAATGCAAGAGAAATGAAGGAAATGATAGGAAAGATAGATAAAACTAAAAGCTGGTACTTTGAGAAGATAAACAAAATTGATAAACCATTAGCCAGACTAATCAAGAAAAAATGGGAGAAAACTCAAATCAATAAAATTAGAAATGAAAAAGTAGAAGTAACAACTGATACTGCAGAAATACAAAGGATCATGAGAGATTACTACAAGCAACTCTATGCCAATAAAATGGACAACCTGTAGGAAATGAACAAATTCGTGGAAAAGCACAATGTTCTGAGACTGAACCAGGAAGAAACAGAAAATATAAACAGAAAAATCACAAGCACTGAATTGAAAGTGTGATTAAAAATCTTCCAAAAAACAAAAGCCAAGGACCAGATGCCATCACAGGAAAATTGTATCCAACATTTAGAAAAGAGCTAACACCTATCCTTCTCAAACTCTTCCAAAATATAGCAGAGGGAGGAACACTCCCAAACCCCTTCCATGAGGCCACCATCACCTTGATACTAAAACCAGACAAAGGTTTCACAAAAAAAAGAAAACTACAGGCCAATAACTCTGATGAATATAGATGCAAACAACCTCAACAAAATACTAGCAAACAGAATCCAACAGCACATTAAAAGGATCTTACACGATGATCAAGAGGGGTATATCCCAGGAATGCAAGGATTCTTCAATATATGCAAATCAATCAGTGTGATGAGCCATATGAACAAATTGAAGGATAAAAACCATATGATCGCCTCAATAGATGCAGAAAAATCTTTCAACAAGATTCAACACCCACTTATGATAAAAGCACTCCAGAAAGTAGGCAAAGAGGGAACTTACCTCAATATAAAAATCTCATATATGACACACCTACAGTCAACATCAATTTCAATGGTGAAAACCTGAAACCATTTCCTCTAAGATCAGGAACAAGAAAGGTTACCTACTCTTGCCACTATTATTCAACATAGCTCTGGAAGTTTTAGTCAGAGCAATCAGAGAAAAAAAGAAATAAAAGGAATCCAAATCAGAAAAGAAGTAAAACTGTAACTGCTTGTAGATAACATGATACTACACATAGAGAATCCTAAAGATGCTACCACATATGTACTAGAGCTAATCAATGAATTTGGTTAAGTTGCAGGGTACAAAATTAATGCACAGAAATCTCTTGCATTCCTATAACTAAGGATAAAAAATTCCTATAACTAATGATGAAAAATCTGAAAGGGAAGCTAAGGAAACACTCCCATTTACTATTGCAACAAAAAGAATAAAATACCTAGGAATTAACCTAACTAAGGAAACAAAAGACCTGTATGCAGAAAACTATAAGACACTGATGAAAGAAATTAAAGATGATACAAACAGATGGAGAGATACACCATGTCCTTCGATTGGAAGAATCAACATTGTGAAAATGACTATACTACCCAAAACAATATACAGATTCAGTGCAATTCCTATAACACTACCAATGGCATTGTTCACAGAACTAGAACAAAAATTTTCACAATTTTGATGGAAACAGAAAAGACCCCAAATAGCCAAAGTAATTTTAATAAAGAAAAATGGAGCTGGAGGAATCAGGCTCCCTGAGTTTCCACTATACTCCTAAGCTAAAGTAATCATGACAGTATTGTACTGGCTCAAAAACAGAAATATAGATCAATGGCACAGGATAGAAAGCTCAGAGATAAACCCATACATATATGGTCACTTTACCTTTGATAAAGGAGGCAAGAATATACAATGGAGAAAAGACAGCCTCCTCAGTAAGTGGTTTGGGGAAAACTGGACAGCTACATATAAAAGAATGAAATTATAACACTTCCCAACACCATACACAAAAATAACCTCAAAATGGATTAAAGACCTAAGTGTAAGGCCAAACACTATAAAACTCTTAAAGGAAAACATAGGTAGAACATTCTATGACATAAATCACAGCAAGATCCTTTTTGACCCACCTCTTAGAGAAACAGAAATAAAAACAAAAATAAACAAATAGGACCTAATGAAACTTAAAAGCTTTTGCACAGCAAAGGAAACCATAAACAAGATGAAAAGACAATGCTCAGAAAGGGAGAAAATATTTGCAAACTGACAAAGGATTAATCTCCAAAATTTACAAGCAGCTCCTGCAGCTCAATATCAAAAACAAACAAACAAACAAACAACCCAATCCAAAAATGGTCAGAAGACCTAAATACACATTTCTCCAAAGAAGATATACAGATTGCCACCAAACACATGAAAGGATGTTCAACATCACTAATCATTAGAGAAATGCAAATCAAAACTACAATGAGGTATCACCTCACACCAGTCAGAATGTCCATCATCAAACAATCTACAAAAAATAAATGCTGGAGAGGGTGTGGAGAAAGGGGAACCCACTTGCACTGTTGGTGGGAATGTAAATTGATACAGCTACTATGGAGAACAGTATGGAGATTCCTTAAAAAACTAAACATAGAACTACCATATGACCCAGCAATCTCACTACTGGGCATATACCCTGAGAAAACCATAATTTAAAAAGAATCATGTACCACAATGTTCATTGCAGCTCTATTTACAATAGCCAGTACGTGGAAACAACCTAAGTGTCCATTGACAGACGAATGGATAAAGAAGATGTGGTATATATATACAATGGAATATTACTCAGCCATAAAAAGAAATGAAATTGAGTTATTTTTAGTGAGGTAGATGCACCTAGAGACTGTCATACAAAGTGAAGTAAGTCAGAAAGAGAAAAACAAATAATGTTTGCTAACAGATATATATGGAATCTAAAAAAAAATGTTTCTGAAGAATGTAGTGACAAGACAGGAATGAAGATGCAGACATAGAGAATGGATTTGAGGATATGGGGAGGGGGAAGGTTATGCTGGGACAAAGTAGAGAGTGGCATGGACATATATACACTACCAAATGTAAAATAGATAGTAAGTCAGAAGCAGCTACATAGCACAGGGAGATCAGCTCAGTGTTTTGTGTCCACCTAGAAGTGTGGGATAGGGTAGGTGGGAGGGAGATGCAAAAGGGAGGGGATATGTGGATATATGTATACATATAGCTGATTCACTTTGTTATACAACAGAAACTAACACACCATTGTAAAGCAATTATACTCCAATAAACATATTAAAATTTGATAAATAAATAATTAACCAGAACCCCCCTAAAAACAAAACAGTATTGTACTGGCACAAAAACAGACACACAGGACAACTGACCCAAAAAGAAAGCCCAGAAATAAATTCATGCACTTATCGTCAAGTAATCTGTGACAAAGGAGTCAAGAATATTCAGTACAGAAAAGACAGTCTTTTCAATAAGTTTTGCTGGAAAACTGGACCACTACATGTAAAAGAATGAAATTAGAATATTCTCTAACATCATATACAAAAAAACTCAAAATGAATTAAAGACCTAAATCTAAGACCAGAAACCATGAAACTCGTAGAGGAAAACATAGGTAGAACACTCTTTGAGGGAAATGGTAGCAATACTTTTTTTGATCTACCTCCTAAAGAAAACAAACTAAAAGCAAAAATAAGCAAATAGGACAAATTAAACTTAAGAGCTTTTGCACAGCAGAGGAATCCACCGACAAAGTGAAAAGACAACCTACAGAGTGAGAGAAAACATTTGCAAATGATATGACCTATAAGGGGTTAATATCCAACATATATAAACAGCCCATGCAACTCAACATCAAAAAAACAAACGACCTGATTAAAAACTGGGCAGAAGACCTGAATAGACATTTTCCCAAAGAGGATGTTCAGATGACTAATAGGTACATGAAAATGTGCTCAACATCACTAATCAGGGAAATGCAAATCAAAACTGCAATGAAATATTATCTCACACATGTTAAAATGGCTGTCATAAAAGAACACAAATAACAAATGCTGGGTGGGATGTAGAGAGAAGGGAATCTTTGTTCACTGTTCATGGGAATGTAAATTTGTGCAGCTAATGTGTAAAATAGTATGGAGGTTTCTCATAACACTGAAAATAGAACTACCATATGACCCAGCAATTCCACTCCTGGGTATACATCCAAAAGAAACAGAAACACTAATTCAAAAAGTTAACATGGGTCTTCCCTGGTGGCGCAGTGGTTGAGAGTCCACCTGCTGATGCAGGGGACACGGGTTCGTGCCCTGGTCCAGGAAGATCCCACATGCCGCAGAGCGGCTGGGCCCATGAGCCATGGCTGCTGAGCCTGCGCATCCGGAGCCTGTGCTCCGCAACGGGAGAGGCCACAACAGTGAGAGGCCCGCGTACTTCAAAAAAAAAAAAAAAAAGAAAAAATTAACATGCACCTCAATGTTCATAGCAGCGTTATTTACAATTGCCAAGATATGGAAGCAACCAAAATGTCCATGAACGGATGAATGGATAAAGGAGATGTGATATATATATATATATATATATATATATATATATATATATATATATATATATAGTATGTATGTGTATGTGTTTATATATATATATAGTATGTATATGTATATGTTTATATATATATATACACACACACACACATATATATTTATACATACACACACACACACATACACACACAGTGGAATACTACTCAACCATAAAACGAAGGGAATTTTGCCATTTGCAACAATGTGGATGGGCTTGCAGGGTATTATACTAAGTGAAATAATTCAGACAGAGAGAGACAAATACTGTATGATATCACTTATATGTGGAACCTAAAAAATACAACAAACTAGTGAGTATAACAAAAAACGAAACAGACTCACAGATATAGAGAACAGATTATTAGTTACCAGTGTTGAGAGGGAAAGGAGGAGGATTAATATATGAGTAGGGGATTAAGAAGTACAAATTCTTATGTATAAACTAAGTTACAAGAACATATTGTACAATACTGGGATTGTAGCCAATATTTTATAACAACTATAAACGAAGTATAACCTTTAAACTTGTGAATCACTTTATTGGACACCTGCAATTTATATAATATTTTACACCAACTTTACTTCAATTTAAAAAAGAAAGCTATCCTACCAGAAAAAAAACGTCCTCACACTTTGATATCAGGTAAGATTAAAAATATAAAAAAAAGAATAAATGGAAACAAATGAATGGAGGAAGTATAAATCTTTTTTTATGGCTTAAAATAAACTTAAAATAACGTTTTTTTTTAATTAGTTTTTTTGGAAGTATGGTTGCTTTACAATTTTGTGTTAGCCTCCACCATACAACAAAATGAATCAACCATACACAGATATCCCCTCCCTTTTGGAGGAAGTATAAATCTTAAGGTAAGCTTTACACTGTAAAATCAATGAAAAATTAAAATATGTGAGGAAGAGTCATGCAAATAAGGCAACAGTTAAGTAACACCTCCCTCCCTGCTGTTCCTGCAGAATTCACTGGAGAAAACTCACATGTTACTCATTTATTGTAGAGCTTCACAACAACTAGCAGGGCAGAATATTAATCCCTGGGAGAAGAATCCTGACCTCATGACTGTGGTGCTTCTCAGCTGCAAGATTTCAGAAGAGGCTGCCCTCTCCCACAGCCATTTGATAGGACAGAAACTTTGCTCCTGTTGTAACTTGCCAGTCCACCTCCTGGCACAATCAGGATTAGGGGCCATGCCTTTCAGATGACCCAAATTGACTGCCTTAATCACAATGTTGAAGTGAGATCACATCGAGCTCTGTGTGATGCCAAATATTTTTCTTTCTTTTTTTTATTATTTACCTTATTTTTGGCTGCATTGGGTCTTCATTGCTGCACACGGGCTTTTCTCTAGTTGTGGCGAGCGTGGGCCACTCTTTATTGTGGTCCACTGACTTCCCATTGTGGTGGCTTCTTTTGCTGTGGAGCAGGGATCTAGGTGTGAGGGCTTCAGTAGTTGTGGCTCACGGGCTCCAGAGCACAGGCTCAGCATTTGTGATGCATGGGCTCAGTTGCTCCACGGCATGTGGGATCCTCCTGGACCAGGGCCCAAACCCACGTCCCCTGCATTGGCAGGTGGACTCCCAACCATTTTGCCACCAGGGAAGCCCCCAAATATTTTTCTGACTGGCTAAGAGGAAGGACTCAGTCGTGGATGGGTTAAACCTTACCTATCAAACACTAATAACCACTATTCCATATGAATGTGGAGGTTATCAATTACACATTAACTTCTCAGGTAAATGATCTCCCTATATAGTCTCAGTCTTTTTTTTATTATTGCTTCACTGAATTATTAATGTGGCTATTTATTTCTCTCTCATTTATATTTCTGAAGGGTACTATTACTCAAACATGAGAAGTTCATTTTCTTAAACCAGATTATATAATCAGGAAAAGGTAATTTTAATCAATTTATCTAAAGATCCTTCTTGTTTAAGCTAATGTTTGAATGTAGCAATTTTTGCTTAAAATTTAATTTCTATTAAAGAGTCTTATTTGTTTATCTGTACCTGAGTCAGATACTAGCTATTTATCATTCTTGCTTATTCTTCCTTTCAGATGATTGGTATGACTCCACCATTGTGCCTCCCATGAAGCGAGGTGTGGTCACATGAATGAGTTTGTTCAATAGAATGTGGACCTCCATCCTTGGTTCACAAGAATCTCCCCCATACCCTAATTCTACATCTCTACCCAAGCCTACTAATCAAATGTAAATAAATGCTCAGGGTGTTCTCAGTATTTATAAAGTATATGTTGAAGATGGTAGAATTTCCTTCAACCTATGGTCCCAAATAACTCTGTGGCACAGACTTTCACTGCCAACTGCTAATGTAAACTTATACTAGCAATACATAAACTGCATAAAAGTAAAACCATCACAATTTGCAGTATATCTATTGGGGTATGGCAGCAGAGTCACTTGAACTACTACACATACTCGTTATAGCTTCAGACGTAGAAGTCCCTGAGAAAGTATAGACTAAAGGTCATAACTTTTTTAAAAAAATAGAAATTAAAATATTTTAAAATTACATACTTAAGGGGACAACTTTCTGATAATGAATTAAGCATTGTATTTAAAACAGCAGCCAGGACACATAATTCTAGTACAATTTTAAAAACTGAGTAAACCTCATGAAGTTCATTATAAAATAACTTATGTAAATAAGGTAGATTTGCAAAACTGGATACATCCTCACGTTCTAGCATTCAGGAATTATATTGAAATTTCCAGGTTGACCAACAGAGAAAGAGGGAGGGAGGGAGACAGAGAGAGAGAGAGAGAGAGAGAGAGAGAGGAAATAACAGTATAGTTGAAATAAGGGGAGAAAAAGTGATAGTAGATGTGAATGTCATCCTGAAAGACCTGAAATCCCACAGAAAAAAGAAAAAAACCTTAAACAAAAGAATTGTCAGTGACTCACTCTCACTTATATCTGCTGCCAACTTCTGTTTAAATAAAATACTCAACAAGGGCTTCCCTGGTGGCGCAGTGGTTGAGAGTCCACCTGCCGATGCAGCGGACACGGGTTCGTGCCCCGGTCTGGGAAGATCCCACATGCCACGGAGCGGCTGGGCCCATGAGCCATGGCCACTGAGTCTGCGTGTCCGGAGCCTGTGCTCCGCAAGGGGAGAGGCCACAGCAGTGAGAGGCCCGCGTATCGCAAAAAAAAACAAAAACAAAAACAAAACAAAACAAAACAAAAAAAAAAAACAGCAAATTTGAATTACAGTGTACTAATTTGCTTAGAAATTTAAGTTCAAGGCTTAAAAAAGTCTTTTTAAAGCTTAAATTTCAATTATATTTAGGACAATCCTGGATTATTAAACACTTGAGCTCACCCTTTAAACTATAATGTCAACATATGTTAAGTAAGAATATATTATTAATCATCTAAAAATAATGTTATTTTTGATGTTTACATTACATTTTAATACCCCATAGAACATACCAAACCATCCTAACACTCAGTGACTCAAAATAATAAGCATTCACTGGGTTCACTGTGTGTCAGCTATTTAGGTTGGTCTGTGCTGGGAGAATCTTCACATGTAAGGATGTTGTCTGGCTGCTGGATTATCCACCAGCAGCTTATCTAGGATGACTGGGAAAAGATTGCTCTGTTACACATCTCCCATCCATCCAGTATCTGATCTAAAGAAGTTTTCTTGTTTACGGCAGAGATTTAGGAATGAGCAAGCCCACTCCAGAAAGAGTGCCACGGCAGAAATAAACACCAGTATACACCACATTGACTATTTTACAATGGGCCAAAGGAATGACTGATCCAGAATCAAAGTGGAAAGATATACTAATCCAAAGAACATACATAAGGGAAGGGGTGTCATTAATTAGGACTGTTATGAAAACAATATGTTACAAAGAGCCAGTGTACTTCATATTCTTACTATTTCTACATACACATTTTTCTCTAAGTCACTGATCACAGAGTCTACCCAATGCCCCTTCTGTTGAAATGATTTTTAAAAATTATCTCTGAGTTTATTGGAGTAAATTTTACATACAGCAAAATACATCCATTATGAGTGTACAGTGCCTGAACTTGGAAAAATACATGCACTCATTTATATATGTAACTACTACTCCATCAAGTTATAGGTAGAGCATTTCCATCATTCAAAATGTTTATTCACAACTGTTTGCAATAAAAGACCAATGCCCTGGATCAGGCAACCTTGATATAACATTTTTTTTTCTTTTGTAGAGACTTTGTCCTTTAGAGCAGTTTTAGGTTCACAGAAAAATTGAGCAGAAGGTACAGAGAGTTGCCATATATTCCCTGCCCTCACACAGGTATAGCCTCCCCCATTATCAACATCCCCATCATTGTGACATGCTTGTTACGATTGATGAACATTTCTTGAAACATTATTATCACCCATAGTTTACATTAAGGTTTACTCTTAGCGTTTTACATTCTATAGGTTATGACAGATGTATATGAGATGTATCCATCTGTATGGTATCATGAAGAGTAGTTTCATTGCCTTAAACATCCTCTGTGCTCTATTTATCCCTCTTCCCCTGCCCCTCCCCACACTTTATCCCAAACCCCTGGAGATAACTGATCATCTTACTGTCTCCATTCTTTTGCCTTTTCCTGAATATCATATATTTAGAATCATACAGTACATAGCATTTTCATATTGGCCTCTATCACTTAGTAATATGCATTTAAGTATCCTCCATGTTTTTCATGGCTTGAGAAAATACTAAATATTAATTTTTCTGTTTGAGTAATATATATATATATTTCATATATATATGGAATCATTCATTTTATGTGCTTGTGTGTCTGGTTTCTTTTGTTCAGCATAGTGTTTTGATATCTATTCATGAATCAGTTGCATATATCAGTAGTTTCTTTTTTTATAGTTAATATTCCATTGTATGAATATATGACACATATACAAGTTGTTTATCTCTTCAGCTGTTGATGAATTTTTGGATTATTTCCATTTGGGGATATTATGAATAAAATAGCTATAAACATTTTTATACAGGTCTTTTGTTGGGTACATTTTTATTTCTCTTAAGTAAATGCCTCAGAATGGTTTTACTGAGTCATACAGTACAGGTATTTTTAACTTTATTAAAAACTGTCAAACTGTTTTCCAAAATGAATGTACCATTTTTCACTTCCAACAGAAACATAAAATTTCCAGTTGCTAAACACATTCTCCAACAGAAAGAAGTTATGATCTATTGACTTATGGTTGATATTTTTAAAAATTTAGCCATTCTACTCATGTGTGGTATGTTTTTGAAGAATATTGTAAAAACTCAACTTTATTGAGGCATGATTTATGTACAATAGAATGCATAAAGAGTGCAGTTTGATGAGTTTTGCTAAATGTACATATCAATGTAAAAACCACAATCAAGAAATAGAGTGCTTCTATCTCCCCCAAATGTTCCTTTGTGCTTTTTGCAGTCAAACTTCTCCACTCCTCAACCAAGGCAAACACTGATCTGATTTCTTTTTTTATTTTTTTTATTTTTATTTTTTTATTTTTATTTTTTATTAGTTTCTGCTTTATAACAAAGTGAATCAGTCATACATACACATCTGTTCCCACATCCCTTCCCTCATGCATCTCCCTCCCTCCCGCCCTCCCCATCCCACCCCTCCAGGCGGTCACAAAGCACCGAGCTGATCTCCCTGCACTCTGCAGCTACTTCCCACTATCTATCTACCTCACGATTGGTAGTGTATATATGTCCATGCCTCTCTTTCGCTTTGTCACAGCTTACCCTTCCCCCTCCCCATATCCTCAGGTCCATTCTCAAGTAGGTCTGTGTCTTTATTCCCGTTTTACCCCTAGGTTCTTCATGACATTTTTTTTTAAATTCCATATATATGTGTTAGCATATGGTATTTGTCTTTCTCTTTCTGACTTACTTCACTCTGTATGACAGACTCTAGGTCTATCTACCTCATTACAAATAGCTCAATTTCATTTCTTTTTATGGCTGAGTAATATTCCATTGTATATATGTGCCACATCTTCTTTATCCATTCATCCGATGACGGACACTTAGGTTGTTTCCAGCTCTGGGCTATTGTGAATAGAGCTGCAATGAACATTTTGGTACATGCCTCTTTTTGAATTATGGTTTTCTCAGGGTATATGCCTAGTAGTGGGATTGCTGGATCATATGGTAGTTCTATTTTTAGTTTTTTAAGGAACCTCCATAATGTTCTCCATAGTGGCTGTACCAATTCACATTCCCACAAGCAGTGCAAGAGTGTTCCCTTTTATCCACACCCTCGCCAGCATTTATTGTTTCTAGATTTCTTGATGATGGCCATTCTGACTGGTGTGAGGTGATATCTCATTGTAGTTTTGATTTGCATTTCTCTAATGATTAATGATGTTGAGCATTCTTTCATGTGTTTGTTGGCAGTCTGTATGTCTTCCTTGGAGAAATGCCTATTTAAGTCTTCTGCCCATTTTTGGATTGGGTTCTTTGTTTTTTTGCTATTGAGCTGCATGAGCTGTTTATAAATTTTGGAGATTAATCCTTTGTCAGTTGCTTCATTTGCAAATATTTTCTCCCATTCTGAGGGTTGTCTTTTGGTCCTCTTTATGGTATCCTTTGCTGTGCAAAAGCTTTGAAGCTTCATTAGGTCCCATTTGTTTATCTTTGTTTTTATTTCCATTTCTCTAGGAGGTGGGTCCAAAAGGATCTTGCTGTGATTTATGTCATAGAGTGTTCTGCCTATGTTTTCCTCTAAGAGTTTGATAGTTTCTGGCCTTACATTTAGGTCTTTAATCCATTTTGAGCTTATTTTTGTGTATGGTGTTAGGGAATGATCTAATCTCAAACTTTTACATGTCCCTGTCCAGTTTTCCCAGCACCACTTATTGAAGAGGCTGTCCTTTCTCCACTGTACATTCCTGCCTCCTTTATCAAAGATAAGTTGACCATATGTGTGTGGGTTTATCTCTGGGCTTTCTATCCTGTTCCATTGATCTATCTTTCTGTTTTTGTGCCAGTACCACACTGTCTTAATTACTGTAGCTTTGTAGTATAGTCTGAAGTCAGGGAGCCTGATTCCTCCAGCTCCGTTTTTCGTTCTCAAGATTGCTTTGGCTATTCGGGGTCTTTTGTTTTTCCAAACAAATTTTGAATTTTTTTGTTCTAGTTCTGTGAAAAATGCCAGTGGTAGTTTGATAGGGATTGCATTGAATCTGTAGATTGCTTTGGGTAGTAGAGTCATTTTCACAATATTGATTCTTCCAATCCAGGAGCATGGTATATCGCTCCATCTATATGTATCATCTTTAATTTCTTCCATCAGTGTCTTATAATTTTCTGCATACACGTCTTTGGTCTCCTTAGGTAGGTTTATTCCTAGATATCTTATTCTTTTTGATGCAATGGTAAATGGGAGTGTTTTCTTGATTTCATTTTCAGATTTTTCATCATTAGTGTACAGGAATGCCAGAGATTTCTGTGCATTAATTTTGTATCTTGCTACTTTACCAAATTCATTGATTAGCTCTATTAGTTTTCTGGTAGCATCTTTAGGAATCTCTATGTATAGTATCATGTCATCTGCAGTGACAGCTTTACTTCTTCTTTTCCAATTTGGATTCCTTTTATTTCCTTTTCTTCTCTGATTGCTGTGGCTAAAACTTCCAAAACTAAGTTGAATAAGAGTGGTGAGAGTGGGCAGCCTTGTCTTGTTCCTGATCTTAGTGGAAATGATTTCAGTTTTTCACCATTGAGGACAATGTTGGCTGTGGGTTTGTCATATATGGCCTTTATTATGTTGAGGAAAGTTCCCTCTATGCCTACTTTCTGCAGGGTTTTTATCATAAATGGGTGTTGAATTTTGTCGAAAGCTTTCTCTGCATCTATTGAGATGATCATATGGTTTTTCTCCTTCAATTTGTTAATATGGTGTATCAAATTGATTGATTTGCATATATTGAAAAATCCTTGCATCCCTGGAATAAACCCCACTTGATCATGGTGTATGATCCTTTTAATGTGCTGTTGGATTCTGTTTGCTAGTATTTTGTTGACGATTTTTGCATCTATGTTCATCAGTAATATTGGCCTGTAGTTTTCTTTCTTTGTGACATCCTTGCCTGGTTTTGGTAGCGAGGTGATGGTGGCCTCATAGAATGAGTTTGGGAGTGTTCCTTCCTCTGAAATTGTTTAGAAGAGTTTGAGAAGGATGGCTGTTAGCTCTTCTCTAAATGTTTGATAGTATTCCCCTGTGAAGCCATCTGGTCCTGGGCTTTTGTTTGTTGGAAGATATTTAATCACAGTTTCAATTTCAGTGCTTGTGATTGGTCTATTCATATTTTCTATTTCTTCCTGATTCAGTCTTGGCAGGTTGTGCATTTCTAACAATTTGTCCATTTCTTCCAGGTTGTCCAATTTATTGGCATAGAGTTTCTTGTAGTAATCTCTCATGATCTTTTGTATTTCTGCAGTGTCAGTTGTTACTTCTCATTTTTCATTTCTAATTCTATTGATTTGAGTCTTCTCCCTTTTTTTCTTGATGAGTCTGGCTAATGGTTTGTCTATTTTGTTTATCTTCTCAAAGAACCAGCTTTTAGTTTTATTGATCTTTGCTATCATTTCCTTCATTTCTTTTTCATTTATTTCTGATCTGATCTTTATGATTTCTTTCCTTCTGCTAGCTATAGGGTTTTTTTGTTCTTCTTTCTCTAATTGCTTTAGGTGCAGGGTCAGGTTGTTTGCTTGAGATGTTTCCTGTGTCTTAAGGTGGGATTGTATTGCTATAAACTTCCCCCTTAGAACTGCTTTTGCTGCATCCCATAGGTTTTGGGTCATCGTGTCTCCATTGTCATTTGTTTCTAAGTATTTTTTAATTTCCTCTTTGATTTCTTCAGTGATCACTTCGTTATTGAGTAGTGTATTGTTTAGCCTCCATGTGTTTGTATTTTTTACAGATCTTTTCCTGTAATTGATGTCTAGTCTCATAGCATTGTGGTCGGAAAAGATACTTGATACAACTTCAATTTTCTTAAATTTACCAAGGCTTGATTTGTGACCCAAGATATGATCTATCCAGGAGAATGTTCCATGAGCACTTGAGAAAAATGTGTATTCTGTTGTTTTTGGATGGAATGTCCTATAAATATCAATTAAGTCCATCTTGTTTAATGTATCATTTAAAGCTTGTGTTTCCTTATTTATTTTCATTTTGGATGATCTGTCCATTGGTGAAATCTGGGTGTTAAAGTCCCCTACTATGATTGTGTTACTGTCGATTTCCCCTTTTATGGCTGTTAGTATTTGCCTTATGTATTGAGGTGCTCCTATGTTGGGTGCATAAATATTTACAATTGTTATATCTTCTGCTTGGATCAATCCCTTTATCATTATGTAGTGTCCTTCTTTGTCTCTTCTAATAGTCTTTATTTTAAAGTCTATTTTGTCTGATATAAGAATTGCTACTCCAGCTTTCTTTTGATTTCCATTTGCATGGAATATCGTTTTCCATCCCCTTACTTTCAATCTGTATGTGTCTCTAGGTCTAAAGTGGGTCTCTTGTAGACAGCATATATATGGGTCTTGCTTTTGTATCCATTCAGCCAATCTGTGTCTTTTGGTGGGAGCATTTAGTCCATTTACATTTAAGGTAATTATTGATATGTATGTTCCTATTCCCATTTCCTTAATTGCTTTGGGTTCGTTATTGTAGGTATATTCTTTCTGCTGTGTTTCTTGCCTAGAGAAGTTCCTTTAGCATTTGTTGTAACGCTGGTTTGGTGGTGCTGAACTCTCTCAGCTTTTGCTTGTCTGTGAACATTTTAATTTCTCCATCAAATCTGAATGAGATCCTTTCTGGGTAGAGTAATCTTGGTTGCAGGTTTCTCTCCTTTATCACTTTAATTATGTCCTGCCACTCCCTTCTGGCTTGTAGAGTTTCTGCTGAGAGATCAGCTGTTAACCTGATGGGGATTCCCTTGTGTGTTATTTGTTGTTTTTCCCTTGCTGCTTTTAATATGATTTCTTTGTGTTTAATTTTTGACAGTTTGATTAATATGTGTCTTGGCGTATTTCTCCTTGTATTTATTCTGTATGGGACTCTCTGTGCCTCCTGGACTTGATTAACTATTTCCTTTCTCATATTAGGGAAGTTTTCAACTATAATCTTTTCAAATAGTTTCTCAGTCCCTTTCTTTTTCTCTTCTTCTTCTGGAACCCCTATAATTCGAATGTTGGTGCGTTTAATATTGTCCCAGAGGTCTCTGAGACTGTCCTCTGTTCTTTTCATTCTCTTTTCTTTATTTTGCTCTGCAGCAGTTATTTCCACTATTTTATCTTCCACCTCACTTATCCGTTCTTCTGCCTCAGTTATTCTGCTGTTGATCCCATCTAGAGTATTTTTCATTTCATTTATTGTGTTTTTAATCAATGCTTGATTCATGTTTAGTTCTTCTAGGTCCTTGTTAACTGTTTCTTGCATTTTGTCTATTCTATTTCCAAGATATTGGATCTTGGAAATAGAATCTTGGATCATCTTTACTATCATTATTCTGAATTCTTTTTCAGGCAGACTGCCTATTACCTCTTCATTTGTTAGGTTTGGTAGGTTTTTACCTTGCTCCTTCAACTGTTGTGTGTCTTTCTGTCTTCTCATTTTGCTTATGTTACTGTGTTTGGGGTCTCCTTTTTGCAGGCTGCAGATTCGTAGTTCCTGTTGTTTTTGGTGTCTGTCCCCAGTGGCCAAGGTTGTTTCAGTAGGTTGTGCAGGCTTCCTGGTGAGGGGGACTAGAGCCTGTGTTCTGGTGGTTGAGGCTTGATCTTGTCTTTCTGGTGGACAGGTCCACATCTGGTGGTGTGTTTTGGGGTGCCTGTGTCCTTATTATGTTTTTAGGCAGCCTCTCTGTTAATCGGTGTGGTTGTGTTCCTGCCTTGCTTGTTGCTTGGCATAGGGTGACCAGCACTGTAGTTTGCTGGTCGTTGACTGAAGCTGGGTGCTGGTGTTGAGATGGAGATCTCTGGGAGATTTTCGCTGCTTGATATTATGTGGAGCTGGGAGGTCTCTTGTGGACCCGTGTCCTGAAGTTGGCTCTCCCACTTCGAGGCAGAGCATTGACTCCTGGCTGCAGCACCAAGAGCCTTTCATCTACCCAGCTCAGAATAAAAGGGAGAAAAAGTAGAGAGAAAGAATTAGTAGAAGAAAGAAAGAGAGAGAGAAAGAAAGGAAGAAGGAAAGGAAGGAAGGCAGGAAGAAAGGAAGAAAGGAGGGAGGGAGGGAGGAAGGATGGAAAGAAAGAAAGCAAGAAAGGACGGAGAGAGGGAGGAATGAAAGACAAAGGAATCGTGAATGGAAGAAGAGAGGGAGGGAGGAAGGAAAGAAAGAAAGAAAGACAGGAGGAAAGGTGGGAGGAAGGAAAGGAAAAGAAAGTGAAAAGAAGAGGGGTGGGAGGGAGGGAGGAAGGAAAGAAAGACAGGAGGGAGGGAGGGAGGGAGGAAGGAAAGAAAGAGAAGAAGAAGGAAAGGAGGGGCGGAGGGAGGGAGGGAGGAAGGGAAGGTAGGAAAAAAGAAAGAGCAGGTAAAGTAAAATAGAATAAAGTATGAAATATAGTAGCATTATTAAAATTTAAAAGTAATTATTGAAAAAAAAAAAACGGACCGATAGAACCCTGGGACATATGGTGGAAGCAAAGCTATACAGAGAGAATCTTGCACACAAGAATACACATACACATTCACAAAAAGAGAGCAGGGGGAAAAATCAAAAATCTTGCTCTCCAAGTCTACCTCCTCAATTTGGGTTACTTCGTTGTAAAAAGAGGAAAAGGGCGAGAAGTCTGAAATCTTGCTAAGTCCACCTCCTTAATTTGGGATAATTCATTGTAAAAAGAGGAAAAAGGGGGGAAAGTCTTAAATCTTGTCCTCAAAGTCCACTTCCTCAATTTGGGATGATTCGCTGTCCATTCATGCACTCCACAGACGCAGGGCACATCAAGTGGACCGTGGAGCTTTAATCCGCTGCCTCCAAGGCTGCACAGAGAGATTTCCCTGTCTCCTTTCTGCTCTCACAGCTCCCGGGTCTCAGCCTTGGACCGGTCCCGCCTCTGCGCGTAGGTCGCCGGAGGGCGTCTGTTCTTCGCTCAGACAGGACGGGTTTAAAGGAGCCGCTGATGTGGGGGCTCTGGCTCACTCAGGCAGAGGGGAGGGCGGGGCGCGCAGAGTGGGGCGGGCCTGCGGCGGCAGAGGCCGGCGTGACGTTGCACCAGACCGAGGTACTCTGTGCGCTTTCCCGGGAAAGCCGTTCCCGGGTTCCAGGACCCTGACAGTGGCGGGGTGCACAGGCCCCCCGGAAGGCGGGGCGGACAGTGACCCGCGCTCACACACAGGCCCCGTGGCGGCGGCAGCAGCAGCAGCCCCAGCGTCCCATGCCCATCTCTGGGGTCCGTGCCTTTAGCCGCGGCTCGCGCCCGTCTCTGGCGCTTCCCAAAGTAGCCCTCTTAATGCCCTCTCCTCGCACACCAGGAAACAAAATGGAAGAAAAAGCCTCTTACCTCTTCGGCAGCTCCAGACCCTTTCCCCGGACTCCCTCCGGGCTAGCCATGGTGCACTAACCCCCTCAGGCTCTCTTCCTGCCACCAGCCCCAGTCCTCTCCCTGCGCTCCGACTGAAAACCGATACCCGAGCCTCAGCTCCCAGCCCCGCCCACCCCGGCGGCCGAGCAGACAAGCCTCTCGGGCTGGTGTGTGCCTGAGGGCACCGATCCTCTGTGCCGGAATCTCTCCGCTTTGCCCTCCACACCCCTGTTGTTGTGCTCTCATCCGCTACTCCGAAGCTTTCCCCCTCTGCCACCTGCAGTCTCTGCCCGCGAAGGGGCTTGTAGTGTGTGGAAACCTTTCCTCCTTCACGGCTCCCTCCCACTGGTTCAGGTCCGGTCCCTATCCTTTTGTCTCTGTTTATTCTTTTTTCTTTTGCCCTATCCAGGTATGTGGGGAGTTTCTTGCCTTTTGGGGGGTCTGAGGTCTTCTGTCAGCGTTCAGTAGGTGTTCTGTAGGAGTTGTTCCACGTGTAGATGAATTTCTGATGTATCTGTGGGGAGGAAGGTGATCTCCACGTCTTACTCTTCCTCCATCTTCCCAGGGTCGAGTCCTGATCTGATTTCTGACAGTGGAGATTGGTTTTGCCTGTTGTAGATGTCATATAAATGGAATCACATAATATATGCTTTCTTGTGTCTGGCTCCTTTTGCTCAGCACAATGCTTCTGAGGTTTTTCTATTTCATTTTGAGTATCAGAAATCCATTCATTTTTATTTCCAACTAGGGTTAATGGCATGGTTATACACAATATCTTTTCCATAGTAATTGTTCCATTTTATATTTTTCCATTGCCCCAGAGTCTCTCTAACACTTGAGATTGTTAGGTTTCTTAATTTTTTTTTTAATTTTTTAACCTATTTTAGTGTTTGTGTAGTCATATCTCACTGTAGTTGTAATTTCCATTTTCCTAATGACCAGCGGTATTGTGCATCTTAACTTTTATTTATTTGTCACTGCATATTTTCTATTTCTTTCTAAAAAAATTATTGAGGTATAGTTGATTTACAATGTTGTGTTTAATTTCTGCTGTAGAACAAAGTGATTCAGTTATATATATACATACACATATATATTCTTTTTCATATTGTTTTCCATTATGGTTTATCCCAGGATATTGAATATAAGTCTCTGTGTTATACGGTAGGACTTTTTTTGTTTAGCCACTCTATATATAATATTTTGCATCTGCTAATCCCAAACTCCCAATCCAGCCATCCCCCACTTCCATACCCTTGGCAACCACAAGTCTGCATATTTTCTTTTGTGAAATATCTTAAATATTTTGCCCAATTTTTGAAATGCATTGTTTGCTTCCTTATTATTAATCTATAAGAGCTCTTTATAAATATTTTTTTCAATGTTTATTCAGTTATTTCATAATGAGGAATATGTCATAATTAAATTGCTAAGTAAAATTCAGGTTGTATGATTACAGTAAAAACTAAACTATGTGATACATGCAAGAAAATATTGATAATATAGTGAGATTAACATGCCTTTGTTTTCTTTTCTAAATTTTTCATTGTTAAATACTGACCATGGAGAAGAAGAAGAAAAAAAAAAAACAACATTGTTCAAAAGGAAATGCAATTGATGATATTCAGGGTTTTTTTAAGCTTTATTGAAGTATAATTAATATACAAAAAACTGCACACATTTAATATCTATGTTTTGATGGGTTTGGGCATATGCATACACCTGTGATATTATCACTATAAGCAAGTTCCTGAGCAACATGTCTATCACTTCCAAAAATTATCTTGTCTCCTTTTGTGTTTTTTCTTCTACTTTGTTTTTCCTTTGGTGAGAACAGTTAAATGAAATCTATCTTATAAAAAGTGCACAATACTGTATTGTTTATTATAGAGACTACATTTAACAGCTGATCTCTAGAACTTATTTATCTTGCATCACAGAAACTTTATATCCATTGAAAAACAATTCCCCATTTCCCCTCGCCCCAGCTCCTTGAAACCACCATTCTACTCTCTGCTTCCATGAGTGTGACTATTCTAGATTCCTAATGTAAGTGATATCAGGCAGTATTTATCCTTCTGTGTCTTGCTTATTTTGCTTAGCATAATGTCCTCAAGATACATCCATATTGTGGCAAATGGCAGAATTTGTATGTTAACTACATGACTCTGCAATCTTGCTAAATTTATTTATGAGTTACAGGAAATATTATGTAGATTATTTAGAATTTTCTACATACACATTTATTACTTGTAAACAAACCTTTATTTTTGCTATTTATTTATTTTTACCTTATTCCACTGGCCAGTTCTTTCAACTCAGCACAGAGTGGAAATAGTAAGAATGGACATTATTGCCTTATTCGTGATCTTAAGCAGGGTGAGTGCAGTCTTTCATTACTAAGTATGATGTTAGCCGTAGGATATATATATATATTTTCTATTAATAAACTTTATCAGGTTGAGAAAATTTCCTTCTATCTCTCATCGACTATGAACACAGTCTCCATGAACAGCTTGTATTCTTTATATTTTTGTTTCTCTTTTAAGTTGTTTCTTTATTGATAAAGTCTCCAATTCTTCTCCATGTGGTTCTTTTGGTTTCACTTGGGGTCTCTCATATAGGTGCAGTAAGATGGTATCTGGGTCAAAGTAGTGGATGACTCAGTTGGAATGCTTAGACAACTGTTACCTTTTCCCTCAATACATGGTCTTAGGGCATTTCCACATTGTCTCTCCAGTGTGGTAACTGGCACCTTGCATGGTGGCTCAGGACTCCCAAGAGCTGAAATTTGGAAACCAAAAGATTTCTTAATGTATAGGTCAGGAATTGGTGCATCGTTCTTTCTGGGCATGGACTACACAACAGTTCTAATTATGGGAGCCATCTTTGGAGAGAAGTTACGATAACATGATACTGTACATTTAGTTAGTAATAGCTTAAGTATTTTCCTTAGCTATATCTGTATTATGGATTTCAGATAACATCTCTTAAATATGATCTAACATTCAAGGTTGTATATTTCAGTTGACTTTTCTACTTATGTACATCACTGTGATTTTTCTGAAGTATCTAAAAGCAAATTACAGAAGGTCTATAATCACAGATCCTTAGTTTTACTAATTTAAATTTTGTGTAAATTAACATAAAATGGTAAAACTCTAATGCTAAACTACTAGAAAAAGATATTTGAAACAAATATAAAATTAATTAATTTATACAAAAACCTACATGAATATAAAAGATAAACACCAAGCCTCTAATAAAAATAAAAGAAAAACTGGGAGAATCAAAAAATATTCAGTTGTTAACATGAATAAGAAAGCAAAAATGCTGAATTTTTAAATAATGTTATGTTTACAAAAATAAGAACAAACAAACTGACAAAAAAGACAAGCAAATATTTCTAAAGCAAAACTCTGAACCTAGCCTTGCACTGCAGAGGGTTTCTGCAGGTGTTTGCCTTCAGGGAATCTGTGCAAAATAGACACAGTGTGTCATAAAAGGAATTCTTCCCATGAGTATAACTGATTTTTATTGAAATAAATACAAAAAATTGTATTGGTAAACAAGCTAACATAATTGATAAATATTGTATTTGTAGAGGTAAAATTTGCTATAAAATGTTGTAAATAAAGTCATTTCTTGATTATTTAAAGATTATTGTCCAATTGTGAATTAGTCAGTCTGGGACTTTGTTCTTCAGTCCCCTTTTAGTCCTTGCTCATGCTGTTCAAACTCTCTATACTCCATTTATTATGCTTTTTCTTCCCTTCTCTGGACATCTAAATTGGACAGTTAAAGTACCCTTCATAACTTTCCAGCCAAGTCTTCCTTGAGTCTATTGGTTGGTAGTCAACGCTGCTTTCTTCCCACTCAAGTAACTAGCAGTTGAACCACTCACTTTGGATTATTAGTCATCTCTTACTTGTATTTCATTCTTATTTTTCTACTGAGATTTTCTCATTGAGGTTCTTAATACCCATGTAACTAAATACAAAGCCTTGTATCCATTGTATCTCCCACATATTTCAAACAGTGAAAGCATTTTTTAAAGCATATTTTAAGAATAAATATTTCAGGACTTCTGTGGTGGTGTAGTGGTTAAGAATCTGCCTGCCAATGCAGGGGACATGAGTTCGATCCCTGGTCCGGGAATATCCCACTTGCCGCAGAGCAACTAATCCCATGTGCTGCAACTACTGAGCCTGAGTTCTACAGCCTGCATGTGAGCCACAACTACTGAAGTCCATGCACCTATAGCCCTTGCTCTGCAGCAAGATAAGCCACTGCAATGAGAAGCCCACACGCGAAGGGTAGTCCCCACTCGCTGCAACTAGAGAAAGCCCGCACACAGCAATGAACACAGCCAAAAATAAATAAATTTATTTATTTATTTACTTTTAAAAAAGAGAGAATGAACTTAAAAAACTATAAATATTTGTTAAATTATATGGAATGCAATCTAAGGTTTTAAGTTTTTGTTAAGTTTATTGACATATTTTCACTAACTTCTCAATTAGAAGCCAGTAATTCAAAAAATGATTTTCAAAATAATTTGAACAAGTCATAATCTGATCTTGAAATAGTCAGATACAAGAGAGTGTCCACATGCATGTACACACACAAGCCATCGTGCACTCTTCACATTGAAAAACAATAAAATATTTTATGTGTCACTTAACCAAACCATGTATTGTATTCATTTAAAACTGTGTTCTACAAAAGACACTGTGTTTTCATACTCACTAAAATAATAACATCTACTAATAATTCTTAAGACCTCAATTCCATTTGGCATTACTATGTCATTCAGCTTCACAAACTCCATAAATTTAGAGGTTGAGCTGAAGAGAGCACTTAAGTCACCAACCCTTAACAGGTAGCTTTGGGAGAGCAGGGAGTGTGTCTGAGAATTACTGTATCCTTAGCAGTTAATAGTAACAGTATTTCATGAGTACTCTAGCAAATGTTTTGAGCCAATGATTCATTGCATTAAAGGGTCTGCTTGGATATTTGTAAACATTATTGAATCATTTTCTCCACAGTTTTTATATAATTCAACAACTGTCATTATAACTCAGCAAAGTTGTTAATATAATGGATAAAATCTATCTGAAAAAATGTTTTCATTCTGGTCATTTATGCAAAAGGTTTCCATAGAAAGAACTTCAAATAACTTTTTATCTCTGAGTGGAAAAAGAACCTACTCAAATCCAAACCTTCTTTTTAACAATAAATGTTTTTGTTGTTTTTTTTTTTAATATAAAAGCTGAGGCCACAAAATGGGAGACACCAAGTGAAGCAGAAAACATTTCTAAAGCAAATATAGAGCAACATTTTAACTTACATTCATTTTAAACAAGCAATTACATTTTGTGGGAGACCAATGTCAAACCTATACAATCATTAATGAGGTGCCATAATAGTTTCATGATTCTAGTAGCAACAAATAAGGTCAAAAAAGGAAATTTCTGGCAAAGAGTCAAGGTGTGAACTTCAGCCTTGAGATAGTTGCCTGACCTTACCCTCAGGACACATAAAGAGAATACCCAATAAAAACAAAACTTGGTTCACACAAAGCCAGAAAATTAGTATTATTAAATTACTATAGAAAATTGTTATTTTCTGTTGTACCCTTGGGTATTTACTGTTTATTATTCACCAATAACCTGTACTTGGGTTAAATTTTTGTCCTAGAAGTGAAAATCTGCATTATATATCAGCAAGTTTCTTTGATTACTGACATTGGTCAAAAGTCCTTGATGGTATGTGTGTGTATGGGTGGATGGGTAATATTTTAATTGAATTTCAAAATACTGCATTTGGGGTGGAAATTCAGATTTGGGAGGAATGCAGTATTTTTGAATATATGTTTCCTTATGTCTTAGATAAACTTAGAGAACAAGGAATCTTCAAAATATTGACCTCTTTGATTCTTCTCTCCCTTCTCTTCCTCCACTGTTCTGAAACTCAGGGTATTTCAACCTTTCAACTGGATCTTATTTTCTTTTGAATGGACAGCATGGTACAGGTAAGCCATCAATTGCATTATTGCACACTAAGAACTTTTTTAAAGCATTGTCGGAACTAGTTATTTCAAGAACTATTATTTATCCTAATTGATCCCAGCTGAGCTTGGAAGGGAGTCTGGCACAAGAGCCTTCAAATACTTGCCAAAAAGCTGTCAGATTTGATAACTCACACCACTCTGAACTTGGCTCAGGGAGGTCAGTTACAGAGTGAACTCTAAGCTCCCCCCCGATATCCAATCCTGCTGAAAAATGCAGATACGCTGCCAGCTAACTTGCAAGCCACTAGATTTTCAACTTTGTTTTAAGAGGCTCATGTGTTCTTGGAACTGGGGATGGGCTGCTAGCAATAAGATGTTCCCACGTGGAGCCACAAAGCAGATGTGACTGTCCTGTGTGCTGGGAAGCATCTGTTTTTGTTAAGACATGGTTTAGAAATTAGCCTAAATGTTTAGGATGAACTGGAGGTATACCAAAACCTTCAATTATGCTTCTTTGAATAACCGAATGCACCCATGAATTTGTATTTTATACTTTTACACTACATTAATCTTCTTCACACAAAATCCCTCATGTATAGATTACACAAAGGCTGTTGTTATGTTACATTATCAAAGCTCTAGCTGAATCACCTTTACAGTTCATTTATAACATTAAGTTGTAAACACCATGAAGGAAAGAAAGCAATATTTGTCTCTTCCTTGTTACAGCTTCTTTGCCTGACACAATCCTCAGGCTCATGTTGAGCCCTCAAGAAATATTTGTTGGACGAATAAATAAATGAAGAAACAATTGTATGAATGAAGAAACTAGTTAAGCTATTTGAAGACTTGTCTTTTTCTCTTAGCTCAATAAACTTCCTCAACTGATGGATGTGTTAACTAACCTTATTGTGTAATCATTTTGTGATACATACCATCACGTTATACATCTTAAATTTATACAATGCTCTATGTCAGTTATCTCAATAAAGCTGGGGAAAATACAACTTTAAAAAAATAAATAAAATTCCTCACTATTGCCACTTTTGAAGATATTTTGGTACATATATATCATTTAAACCATATATATCCAGCAGTCTGTTCAAATTTTACAGATTTCTGAAATTTCATATTATTCATGGAGAATTTTTTAATGTTGTCCAGAAATTGGGAAAAAAAATATAATGAAAGATTTTATTTCTTTTCTATTTTCTAATTTATGGATATGTGCAGCAGCTTCAAAGTTTTACCTTTATATCTGAAATCTGGCTTTATATCATTATGGATTAAAGATGGCCACAAATTCTTTGTCCTTCCTAATTGAGAGGAGGGAACTATTTTCTTCTTGAATCTGGATGGGTTCTGTGACTGATCTTGAGAGTATAAGGCATCAGAAATGACATGGTATAACTTCAAGCTTGGGCCGTAAGAGACTCACACTTTCCTTTGTCACTGTTGCTGGTATGACTCCATTGGAAGCCTGCTGCCGTGTAAGAAGTGTAGGTGACGACCATCTTGTGAGGAAGCCTAGACTTCCCAAATGGAAGGAAGATAATACATAAAGGAGCACCTGGGTGCTAAATATGTGAGTGAACTTTTTGGACCTTCCAGCATAGTCAAGGGAGAGAGCAAATGATGCCAGTACCACATGGCACAGACTGTCCAGACCATTACTTTTCAAATTCCTGATCCATGTATCATGAGCAAATAAAGTGATTGTCATCTTAAGCCACTAAGTTTTGGGGTATTTGCAGTATATAACAAACTTGCACTTTCATCATTAAGAATATTATGCTTCTAAATATAATAGTTGTAAACATACCAAGTATGCTCATAATATATACTTTGAGAAAAATGAGAAACATCTCCATATTATAACTTTTTTTTCAGTATGAGCCCCTGGAGATAAGTCATACTTTCTAGTAGGTATCTAGCTCATGTTAACTTTTTACACACATAGTTAAAAATAAAACTGACTGTATCATTACAATGACATTATAACACTGTATACTCAAAAGTTCAACTTTAGAAAAATGGCTCTTAAATTTAGATGTTTACTAGAGTTTTACTGGCATTTTTTAACTTGAATATAGACACATTGGATTTCAATTAGTTACATTCTCTTTCCCATAAACAAATACCACAGGTCTCTGAGTTATATGTAAAAATATTATTCAATAATGTGGTTCCCCCCCACCTAACAATTACAAAATGCTTTCCACTATTTTCCTCTATGACTTGATATGAAATGATTCGACCAACTATTGACTTAGTGATTACTATAATACAGATAGGTTAAGCTGAAGCTATAATAAATGTTATATCACACCATGCTCTTTTTTTCTGTATTAGTAAGTGTTTGTGTTCGAGTGTAAGCAAGAACCCAAACAAGAATGAATTAAACATGATAGAAGTTTATCTTTTTCTTATAAAATTCCAAGCAGCTATGGCAGCTCCACTCAGCAAAAGTTAAAAGGAGCCTGAGTTCCCTCTATCAGGTGGAATTCTATTACTTCCTGGGATGATGTACTTACCTTCAGGGTTTACTGTGGACCAGTGAGAAGGGAAAAGACTGAAGAGAATGGCACACTCTTTCCAGTATGGACACTACCTGGCAGGTGAACTCATAACTTCCACCCAAATCCCAACATGACTAAGTAGTCACATGACCACACCTAGATGCAAGAGGGCTTGAAATATATATATATATATATATATATATATATATATATATATATATATATATATATATATATATACATATTATTCTGGGAATCTATTTGTAGAGCTTACATTTTTATTACTATGGGAAAAGAGAAGTGTGGATATTTAGACACAGCTAGTGTTTGTCACATTTTAAATCACTTATTCATTCCTTTATGATCATCCAGTGAAGAACAGATTTTTTGACTTCAAGAGCAATCCTAGTCAAAATGATGAAGCTGAACACTAACATAACACTTGTCTTTGGTAAACATATTTTTAATTATTCTGACTTTTGCTTTCTCAAATTTCTCTACTAATCCATGCACTACAACAATATGGCACAATAATTGTGTCTGAATAATATTCCAAGTACCACCCTCCTTCCTCTATCCTCAGATAAATTAAAATAAAGATATACCTTTGTTTTTAAAAAACCTGTTATTCTTTTTTTTAACATCTTTATTGCAGTATAATTGCTTTACAATGGTGTGTTAGTTTCTGCTGCATAACAAAGTTAATCAGCTTGACATATACATGTATCCCCATATATACTCTCTCTTGCATCTCCCTCCCACAGTCCCTATCCCACTCCTCTAGGTGGACACAAAGCACCAAGCTGATCTCCCTGTGCTATGCAGCTGCTTCCTACAAGCTATCTATTATACATTTGGTAGTGTATATATGTCCATGACACTATCTCACTTTGTCCCTTCTTTCCCTTCCCCATGTCCCAAAGTCCATTCTCTAAGTTTGCATCTTTATTCCTGTCCTTCCCCAAGGTTCTTTACAACGATTTTTTTTTTTTTAGATTCCATATATATGTGTTAGCATACGGTATTTTTTTTTCTCTTTCTGACTTACTTCACTCTGTATGACAGTCTCTAGGTGCATCTACCTCACTACAAAAAATCTTAATTTCATTTTGTTTTAAGGCTGAGTAATATTCCATTGTATATATGTGCCACATCTTCTTTACCCATTCATCCATCAAAGGATACTAAGCAACACTTAGGTTGCTTCCATGTCCTGGTTATTGTAAATAGAGCTGCAATAGAACCCCTTAAATTGTCAAGCTATATATTGACACTATATTATACAAGTGGCAGATAGTTTTTTTTTTTTTTTTTTTTTTTTCAGTATGCGGGCCTCTCACTGTTGTGGCCTCTCCCCTTGCGGGGCACAGGCTCCAGAGCACAGGCTCAGCGGCCATGGCTCACGGGCCCAGCCGCTCTGCAGCATGTGGGATCTTCCCAGACCGGGGCACGAACCCGTGTCCCCTGCATCGGCAGGCGGACTCTCAACCACTGCGCCACCAGGGAAGCCCCAGATAGTTTTTTTTATTAGAAATAATCTTTGGCTTTCTTTCAGTATATCATGCAGTAGATGCGTAAAGCAGGCCCTGATCATTAATTCCATCCAGTATTATCAGGAATTATCCACTTTTATTTTGAGTTGTTCTCTCTCTCTCTCTCTCTCTCTCTCTCTCTCTCTCTCTCTCTCTGTCACCTATCTATCTTTAGCCATAGTAGTGGGAGAGGAAACCAATCCTTAGGACAAAACACTTTTTATCCATACTGGTCTATTCTCAAGGTGAATCCCTTAAAACAAACAAACAAACAAACAAAAAAACACATCCATTCCCAAACACAATTGGTGCTAAATCAGCAACACCCGTGATAAAACCTGGTCTTCCACCCTCACCCTGCAGTAATGAGGCAGCACCCTGTTCCCCACAGAGCTTGTGGGTAGACCTCTGGCATCACCCTCCTTTTGTAAGTGTGAAGTGTCACTTCTCCTGCACAGAGACCTTGGACAGAAGAACTCTGATATCCACTCCAGCCCAGGAAGAGGTGCAGCCTGTGGGTGGTACTCTGCACGAAGGAGAAGGAGCATAGACAGATGGATGGCACTCTGAGTTTTAGCATGGCCCTGTGGTGGTGAAGTGTTGTCCCCCCTCTCCCTAACCAGTGCTGGGGAGACTGGGGTGGAGTCCTGTCACCTGAGTAACACACAAGTGCAGGAGACCAGTTCACTGCAGGAAATTTATGAAATAATTTGACATTTGATAAGCAGCCCACAAAAGTGAGCCAGAACATATATTTTGAACCTAAAAATGTTGACCACCTGCTTAAATAAAGGATATAAGCAGGAAACTTAGTCTCATAATATTCAAATTGTCCAAGATATAATCCAAAATTACTCACATACCAAAAGCTAGGAAAATCTCAAATGAGAAAAAACAACAGAATTTAACACTGAGATGATACAAATGTTAGAATTATTGGACAAGAATTCTAATGAAGACGTCATAACATTTGTCTAAATAGTAATAATATATACAGTTAAGAATAAAAACATAGACAATATCAGTAAAAAATAGAAGGTATAAGAACCAATACAAATTTTGGAACTAAAAAAAATATGATATCTAACTTTATGGGCTAAATAGCTGAATGGAAATGTCAGAGGAAAGAATCAGAAAGATGAAGGTAGATTAATAGAAATGATTTAATCAGAACAATACAGAACAAACACACAGAAAAGAACCTGAACCTCAGGTACTTCGGGGGCAATAACAAACGTTCAAATGGTTTCATCAGTGTGGTCCTAGAATGAAAGGATAAAGAATGTGGGGCTGAACATATATTTGAAGAAATAATGACTAAAAGCTTGCTAAATTTGGTGAGAGACATATCTACAGATTCAAGAAACTCAGTCAATTCCAAATAGAGTAAATCTGAAGAACTCCATGCCCAGACATATCATAGTCAACCCTATGAAAACTAAAATAATAATTTTATTATTTACTTGTCTAATTTGGCCAGAAATAATGATAGAAAAAGCTATCACATGACATTTAGTATGCTAGAATCCCAGCAGAAAAACAAAACCATAGACAGTTTCAGCAGTCCAAATAACAAATAGCAACTGAAAAAGCTATGCTTTGGGAATTGTTGGTCAATATTTGACCCAACTGAACAGGGCAACTAATTCATGAAAAAATAGTTCTTTTATTTTAGAAATCAGTTTGATATCACCACATTTTTTTATATTTGCTCTTATTTTTTGAGAAGAGATATTACCTTTATGTTCAAAACTCCAGTTTTACTTATTCTTGTTAATCTCATTTCCTCAAATGTTATAAATACTAATTTGTCTTTAATGTTTGAAACACCTTTAGCACTCTGAATCCAATTAATTCATATATTTTAATGTTAGGGATATTGTCCTACTTTAATAATTAACTTAAATAATAAATAATTATAGTTTTATACACACTATGGATCACTTTTTAGGAATTTGTTTCTTTTTCAAACATATTTCAATTCACTGGTAGTAAAGATGGGCAGCCACTAAAACTAGTCATGCTTTTTGAAATAACATGGTGAGTAAATCATGATAAGTATCAAAGAAACAAAAACCTTGAGACCTAATCAGTAATCACTTCAGAAGAAAACATAATTTATTTTGATAGTAACTTTTATCAGACATAACTACACTCTCTGACAAAGGATTTGGCGTTATCATGACCTTTTTAACAACTCTTTTACATCCAATATTTGTCTACTTCTGGCTTGAGAAATCTCAGAATTAAAGCAAAACAGGCATCCTCTTTTATTTTATCTGGTCTCTTTTTTAGGCATCTAGAATAAAAGTTTCAGCATATACCTGAATGTTTGTGTGTGTATAAGTTGGTATCTTGGTTTCAGCCAGTGAATCCAGGAGCCCAAAATAATTCTGCAATGTTAATAACTGTTTGAAAGGAAATATTTCCACTTTTTACATATACGACAACTTTCACATAGCCAGTTTGGTTTATCATTTATACTATGAGATTTTTAGAAAAATGCATTAATTTATATTCAACATTATATGTTCAATAGGAATTTTTAGAGAATCCTTATTAATGTTATTATGTAGGTTCTAATATCCCTTTTCTTGGCCACATTTTGTGTAAGAATTTCTTCTACATCTACTCTGTAACTAAAAGTGACTTTTCTCTGATGGTGAAAATTCTCATTACCTCTCTGCTGGAGACCTTTTCTTCCATCTAGGTAAGGAAAAGGTGTCTGAGATTATTTACTCATGGTCATCATTTTCATACACTTCTTTCATCATCAATATTTTCTGTGATTTTTGTCATAAAGTTTAGTCTCTTCATATCCTGACAGTCATCAATCTTCAACCTCCTAACATTTTTATTTCTTCAGTGCTTGCACTACTATTTTTCTCTCCACTCCAGTCCTCTTATTAGCTTCATCATCTAAGTAAATGATCCTTCTAGTATGCTGGCTCAGAGTGCTTGAATCTCTATCAAACCAAGGTCTCTCCATTTTTTTTGTTATCTACAAACATAAACGTAACCTTAATTGAAAATCACCACATCTTTGTTTCCTCTCTCTCTACAATTTTGAATGCTGAAATTTCTCTGCCTTGAAAATGAAGAATTGCAAGAGAAATAATTATTTTTAATACACTTTATCTGTCTCAATTCCATAACCCCATTAAGTCTGTTCTTTTAAAATCTGAATTCTAACATGCACTGTTCCTTTATTCTCCAAATCCAAAGCCTGCTTCTGATATCACTTTCCTTCACTGCCAGCCAGGATGCCAAATGCAGCCATGTCATTTACCACACACAGCCTCCAAGAGGACCAATACATAGGCCACATCACTGTGACTGCATTGACAATCTTTTAGGATACCACTGTCTGGTTTTTTACATCTGCTCTCCAAATTTCATTTGATGATAAAAACAAACAAAAAAAACCAAAAAGGAAACCTTCAAAAACGCGTTAACCACATCTACTTCAAATTAATGTTATTCTCATCATTCTTCACTTAAAAAAAAATCATTAGTCTTTCCTTTCAACAGGTGTTCCAAATGGACTCTCAACTAACTTCCAATTCCCCTTTTCCCAGAGGAGCCAATTTCCTCCATCCTCAAAAATAACAAAATCATATGAAAGAATTATTTTACCTCCACTTATCCATTCCATAAACATATAGTGAGGAACCTGCCCTGTGCCAAATACTAGAGATAGAAGGATATTAAGCCAGCTTTTGTCTGTCACAAAGACCATTTCTGGAAGGAGAAACACATAAACTGTAATTTTGAGTTAGTACGTTAGAAGTTATACCTGTGGTTCTTCTTTCTCTCTTTCCTAATTCATTTTTTTCTCTTTTCATCTACTGTTTTGTTTTCTACTTAGTAGGAACAAATGCCTCTCTTCGTCCCAATGCTGTCCCCTTAAGCAACAAATATATGCCATCATCACACAAATTCTTGCCTATTGTAAGGGCTTTCCTCCTTCAGTATATATATATATATATATATATATATATATATATATATATATATATATATGCCTACAATCATTATTAAGTCCTAAGATGAAAATTGTCTTCCCTGGATCTAGTTATTTCTTGAAAATTTAAAAATAACATTCCCCACTCTGAGTATAATTTGTTCACTGTAATCTTAAAATCCACCTTTTTTTTTGTATACAGTTTTATTTGTTTTTCTTGCCTCTTTACAAATTGCTAATATAGGAGATTAAAGGAAAACTACTCATTTAGCAAAATAGATACATTCTCCAGATTTAATTTTTCAATATTTCCCCTGCTTACAAAATTTATACACACTCAAGGATAAGAAAAGAGATATGTAATGTTGAAAGTAAACAACTGTCATTAACATTTTTCTGTATAGTCTCCTAATATTTTCCCTGTGCCGAAGCAGCACATACCTATTTTTTAAAATCATTTTCTTTTTTTTAGTTAAAATGTAGTCGACCTACAATAGTCCCACTTGCAATTCTCCATATTAAGGTACCAGCCCCATATCTTACTTTGCCTTTTAGCAGTGTATTTTTGATAGTGGCAAGGGTGAACTGGACAGAGTTATCAGATTAAATGTTAAAGAAACAGTTACTGGGACACTTTACATTTGTAATAAGTTTACTATTTATTTCATTCTGATGTTTATTACTACTTATTTGATTTTGATGAATTTTCTGTTAACACTTAGCTGGATTGTCTAGTGTATTCATCTCTACTGTATATGCATATGTAGATACCTTAGACAGTTGGAATCAATTTCAGTAGACTTCAGAAATTTATACATTCAAAGCTTCCTTAAGTTAAACTAATTTAATGAGTAGAGTTGAGCATCAGGATTGAGGATGAGTCTCCTGAAACTTTATCCAGACAAAATCTGGATTGTGGAGATTACTTTCCTATGGGTTATTTCTCTAGGGGTAGATGCCTAAATGAAGGGAAAAAAAAATCTTTGTCTTTTATTGCAACAGTTATAATTCTAAACAACAACTTATAAAATGTGCTTCAAGAAAATTTCAGACACATCAATAATTATGCACCAGCTTTAATGAATGAATGAGAGTCAACTCTCATTTTATTTTCTTTAAACATAGTATGTTTTAGAGCAGAGTTACTTTAGACCAGATTGAAAATGAGCCTTCCATGACCTATACAACAAGTCTGGGTATTCACCTAATTTGGTGGAGTGAGATTATAGAAGTAATTTACTCTCTTCATTGCAGAACTAAGTCTACTGATGCCAAAGAAGACACAGTATTTAACTAAAATGGTCTTTTGGAGTGGAGGAAGCTTTTATCTAATTATATACAATTGAATTATATAAATGTTTAAATTAGCCTTGACTACCACATATCTGGGCAATAATCCATCCTACATTCTGAGTGACGGAAGACTGCTTGCTGAGAAGCAAAATGATAGTTTTA